>NC_133111.1:15335121-15576166 GCF_022965805.1 Primulina eburnea
TAATCCTCTGGTAGGAACGGAGAAAAATCTTTGATAGAATTCAATTCCTGAAGACTTCCCACGTGATCACAGTACCACGTTGTGCTAAGATCCTTTGATTGTAATCCACCAACTTCTGGCAGCCTCTCGTAACTGGTGGAATACCAATTTAACTCTCTGTTCATCTGTACACTCAAGTAAATCAAATAATATTCTATATCATCAAAACAGTTCAGACAATCTTCGGATGTCTCGAAACCACTCAGAATCGACGGCTGAAATAACTGAAATTCTGCCAGCTTTACTTCTATTTGAGTTTCTGATGCATCTATCTGTTCAGACGAAGTACTATCCCTTTCTGGAATTCTCCGAGGCGGTATATCTGAATATCAAACAATTAATACACAATCTATATAATCTGTCTCAGCCCTCCTCTGATCATATACCTCTGATTCAGACTCGGTTCTGATTCAGTCTTGATGATTACATGCTGTAGTCAACTCAGATAACAAACAACATGTAATAGGGAAAGCAATAAATCATGCTAGCACACACAATGTAAGTCAACATTAAAATAATTCTCATGCTAGCAATCACATGCAAGGAAAGAAAATTCAATCTACCCCGCTCATTCTCTGCTATCTCAGTCTATCTCAGTCAAAAGGATCTATCGCTCTGATACCACCTGTTGTGGGGACCCGGACGCTAATCATCTTATTTATCATCTTTTGGGATTTAATTATCAATTAAGATAAAACAGGGTCTAAAAATTTTTCTTTTAAACTGCGGAAGGTAATGAAATCAATGTATTATACAAACCAGTATAATAATACAAATCTTGTACAACATGTTTCTAGATCAAATTAGTCTAAGGTTTAACTACTAAATTCAAGTATTAAACCAGGTCTACAATAAGTCCGGAAGCACCACTCTAAACTCGTCTTCTCTCATCATCTTCTGACCCCGATCTTGTCCCACCTGTTGTCATGCACACATACAAAACAAGACAACAGCCGGATACTCCGGTGAGAATAAATCCCAGTATAAAACATGGTAAACATGCATATACATAAAGTAAATCATGAAATATTTTATCATGAATAAAATTAAAACAATAGATTTCATAATCTGTGAAATTAACTCGAAATAAGCATGCAACTTAAATCAGATAAACATGCTACTCAAATCAAATTATAAAAACATGCTATCATAACTGAAAGCAATAAAAATGGGTTTCGTAGTCTATGAAACCACATCCATAAACGCATGCAGTTCTAGTCAAATCATGTCTAGACTCGACTCAACTATAACTCTAGGGATCCCGGTGTGAATAAGACGATCTATCACCTACCCTCCCAATCGGGGTGACTGTACGTCTTATTCCTAGACTTCGGCTGATCTGTATCCACATCTACAATAGGAGAGGTGATCTTCCCCTAAGCTGTGATATCATCGAACATCTAGAAGTTTGACTGTTCTGTCAAGACTCCCTATCCTAAATGCAATGAATAACAATCTGTAAACAAAGCATAATCATCTCAAAAGATATGAATATATCATCTATAAACACATCATAATCATATCATAAAATAAACAACAGTAATTCTAGTATGTGATTTTGTTGGGAAACTCAAATGGGATCTCAATTGAGTGTATCTTCCCGAATATCACATGAATTATACATTTGTCGTCCCTGTCTGACGAAGACGATGACCTGTATTCAAATCTGTCCATATCAATCTGAAATGACAATATCGAATACGCTGTATTAGTGAATAACTCAATACACAACATGTTCTGATCAATACTCAATTCAGTACATAATCTGACCAATATCTGAACAAGATACAATCTAATTCATGTCATCGATATCATAATAAAATCTCAATCACTACTGAATCTGATCAATAGCAATCTCCTGAGGTTTCGACAGTATAACAATACAGTTTTGATATCCCATCAATCTCAACATCACAGATATAATACCAGAACTCATAATCTCAATACTGATATCTCATAATCTCAACGATAACACAAATCTGATATCGAATCTCCGTCAATATCTTTTAATAATCATAACAATTACAGAAATAGTCTTTTCTTTAATCTGACTTCAATTCTACAATGTCTACGGTAGTAGAAACACCATATCTGAATCATATTCGATTCTAGCAACATCATATTTTCAAACATCTCAAAACGTAACAAAACTTACGTCCTTGTGTAGCTTGAGTCAAGAGGAACACGATACAGCGTTCGAATTTGAATTCTGATAGACGGATTTTTCACAATCGCAAGTCTAAAAGGTATAAGGATTTTTCTCTCAAAGCCTCGAACCTTATCTGAATTTATGAGAAATTTACGTGTCATTCATATATATATATATACTGCATGCAACACCAGGAAACGTGGCTTATTTTTCAAGCTACACGCATGACCGCGGGTGCGGTGATTCCAGGAGCACGGGTGCGCTCATGCTTCGGCAGCTTTTCATTTTCAAAAAATCCAACGACCGCGGGTGCGGTCTTGTTCTTACCGCGGGTGCGGTGTGGCTTCGGCCTTTCTTACAAAAATTCATAATTTATGACCGCGGGTGCGGTCATGTTTGCACCGCGGGTGCGGTCTTGCAAACCCTATTTTCTCATGTCTTTTCTTCCCTCATTGCATGTCATGCATTCTCATATCTTTCGAGTCTTACGTTAATGAAGATTAATAATCTTGGTTTATCAATTCTATAATTCTCGGTCATTACAAAGATGAATAGAAGCTTGTTATTTTTCAACTGCTCTTCTCGCCTAGTTACAGTCATCTATTTGAACGGTAACAATAAATAAAATTTGATTCTTTATAGCCGTTGGTTGCCACGTCAACATTTACACTGTAGACTCTGAAATGCGGCGTTCCACTATGAGTTGCAGTCTTGTGTACTATTTGTCGGTTGTCGTTCTCAACCGATGAAGTGTACAGCTGAGAGATCTGCTGAAAGACACTCTGATGGAAAGCTCATAACTGATTGTTTCAACTGATCATTCATTTAGATTCTGCCTCAACTGATCAGTTTCAAACTGATTAGTTCGACGTAGATAAGATTTAGCTGGCTTCAGTTGCCGTGGATAATGTACGCATTAATCTTCAGCTATTGGCAACTATCATTTGTATTATTTTTGTCAGTTAAGCTCATTTTACTTTGATCAGTTATTCCAATAAGTTTAAACTCTTAGTTTTGTCAAACTACCAAAACTTAGTTTCCAACAATTTACTACTTTTTGGTGTTTGACAAAACTTGTAATGTATGAACTGATCAGCTGACTTAAGATAGAACTCTAATTTTATTGTAGATAAAATAACTCTTCTATAATGTACAGATTCGTACAAAGAATAAAGAATAAAGAATCTTTAACAACTGAAATCAGTAGATCTTCATACATTCTTCTTCTTCCCTTTTCCTTCTTCTGTTTCTTTCAAAACTTCCTCTTTTTTGTCAATCACATCCACTTTTATTGTTAAAATGCGGACATCTGCTGTAATGTCTGATACGACATTCAACATAATATTTTGCAGCAGGTCAATCCTTTTAGTGACTTTTTCTTCAAGAAAGTAAAATCGCCTGTCGACAAGTGCTTGAGTTTGGAAGTGAGGTTCAGCCGACATCCTGTCTTTCTTGATATTTTCCATCTAGATGAAGAGATCAGTCACACTTCTGTTAATCTGACCCAATCTCTCTGTTGTAAATTCATAATTTGAATTTAGCTTTAGGGTATGTGCCAGCTAAGTGGATTGAATAGCATAAATAGCATTTATCATATTGACGAGATTTGATGGAACGGTTTGGAGTTCTTCAAATAGAGCATCAGATTCTGAAATTCTGGGAGACATGGCTGCTGAATTTTCTGGAATCTGTTCCCTTTCCTGTGAAGCAAACACAACCATACGCGGTCAGTTTGTTCTGTTTCAAGCATAGCTATTTCTGAAATTCCTCTAGTTGTAGGTACCTGGGGAGGAGAAGAGACAGATAGAGGAGCAAAAGAATTAGAATGTTCTTTGATTGGCTCAATAACTGATTCTACAATTGTTTCAACAATTGGATCTTCAATTGGTTGTTCAGTTGGCGGAGGAACCAGGTCTTCAGTCGAAACTGAATGCAGTTGATCCTCTTCAGTCGTTTGAATGACTGCTTGTACAGATTGCGTCAAAACTGCTTGTTCTGTCACAACTTCTGACTGAACTGACTCTGTAGGTTGTTCAAACAATATTTCTTCAGCTGGTTCTTCAGAAATGACGTTTGATCAGCTAGATTTTCAGTTGCATCTTCAACTGATCTAGTAGAGTCCAGCTGAATATCTGAGGTCACTGATTTGATTACTTCATCTAGATTTTCCAAAGATAAATCAGCTTCAGAATAAGGTGGTGGATCAACATTAGAAGATAGAGGTTCTAAAGATGAGTATGAAAGAGCAACTGATGTAGAAGGAGCAGCAGCTGTTTCTTTTGAAAGTTCTTGAACTGATGGTTCAGTTGCCTCCTCTGTTACATCTTGAGAGGCAGCTAAGACGATCAATTCTGGACCTGTTTCCCAGTCCTTGATCCATTTGTAATGAAATCAGATCAGAGTCCAACTGATCATACACGGCTTTGTCATTGAAAGCAGTCGGACTAGTTGGATCATAATTTAATCTCAACTGAGTAACTATCTGCTGAAGTATCTTCACTCTCAGTTGGTTGAAGAAATAATACTTATGTTCCAAAGCTTGGATGATTGTAGGAGCCTTGACTGCCTTCAGAACGAGATTCTCCAAGTCAACAAATCGTTTCAGAGTTGATTTCTTCTGAAGTTGCTTAGCAAAAACTAATGTTTTGAATTTACACATTGTTAATAAGCCTTGAGCTTGTCTTCTGCAAAATCATTGATCTCTTGCCAAATAAGATCGATATGTGTTTAAACAGCATTGGTTGGCCTGGGCTCTTCATGCAATTTCCCTTTTCCCCTTGGATCAATTAATGCATGAGTAAGACTCAACCCTGAAGTGGTTGCATCTAGTTGTTCTCACATCACTATCCCCTTTGGTCTGGCAAACAGTCAAGGAGTATAGCCAGACATAGTTCTTAAAGGCGCCTTAACTCCAGCAAGTTTTTTTTATCACCAGATTCGGTGACCTTCTTTTTTAGTAGAAGTGAGGATAATGGCAACTGATCCTCAGTTGAGGATTCAGTTGGGATTGCTTTTTAGCGGACAGCCTTAATAGGCTGTTCAGCTCCAGAAAACTTCAATCTATCAATTGGGATTGTCCCAACAACTATAGTAGGCTTGGCTTTTAAAGTACGTGGTTTCTTCACAACTTTGGGTGAAGGAGTTTTCTCAGATTCGGTTTCGCTGACAATCATCTTACGCTTGATTGTATTCTTTTTAATCTCCTTCCGAGCCTTCTTGACTGATTTGGGAACTGCTCCTGTCCCAATTTCCTTCTTCACCTTAATTTACTGCTCAGGTAACATGTCCAGTTTCTGTTTGGGCGGCTGGACAGACTTGGCATTGAAAATTTTTATCTTTGATGACTTCCCAGAATCATCAATCATCAAACCTTTAACTTTTAGCACATGGCTGAGCTGCACCGCAAAGCCTTTGGACTGTTTGGCAGTTTGAAACATGTTCCTCAGAATATTGAAGATGATGTTTCTCCAGTTCATCTTCCTTCCAGTCATTATAGCAGTCATGGTTTGAAATTTTCGAGAGTGAGGGCAGGAAATGATCCTACCTTGGCTAAGATGCCCTTGGTTACAATAATAGCCAGTAGTTGTACTTCTGACTTTTGTTTCTTCTTAGGAACAAAAAATTTGATCTTCTGACCAGTAGCAGAAAGGGTAGTTTGCATTACCTCACTATCAGATGCCTTTATCTCAGATAGATTGATAAGTCCGTCGGCTGGAAGATGAAAGAGATTACAGAAAAACTCTTCCTCAATAATCAGTAAATGACCACTTACAATCGATGCAATATGCTTCTTAAGTAACATAGCTAGTGGCGTAGAGTTCTTGGATTTCTTTCACATAGATTTCCTGGGAAGATAATCCCAAAAACTGCTTCAGACTTGCTTCTTCCAGTTTCAGAAAGATATTCTTGATTTCCTCCTCTTTCATAGTGAAGATAGAGTCGAAGTCAATCTCAATTGCATTCAAGAGGTAAGCTGGGATCTGGTTTGCCATTTGATTGCTTAAAATCTGCGAGAAAGACGATCTGCTTTGGGTAGATTTTTGCTCGGGAAATGCTGAAAGTGCTTGTAAAGAAGAACTGAATTGAAGCGGGGAAGATGATATATGTTGGTGACTATTCAAATTTTTGGGCACGTGTCAGTCCAGAAAAAAATTGATTTGAAAATGTGTGTTCATGTGGTAAAATCGTGTGTAACAAATTGATGGTTTACGTTAGTCCACGTTACAAAGTACTAGTCATTGAAAGATAGTTTTTAATGCTAATATAAGTAGTCACAACATTTGATTTGGAATAAAATACGATTAATTAGTTAACTTACATGAGAAGATTAGATAAATTATCAACTGAACGATCAGTTGTGAAACTGAATTGCTTCAAATGAAAATTCACTAACTATTGTTTTCTCAGTTAACTTCTTAAAATCGATATTCTCTCTAAATAAATACATGTAAAAAGACGAAGATTTAAAATGACAGAAACAACGTAATAAATCTTGTGCTTTAGAATATGAAGCGCCGAGGCTAATGATTACGTCTCTTCAGATGCCTTGAACCTGTGCTTATAAATAAGAGCAACAAAATTAGTTTAACCGCATCAGGAAAAATATATCACGAGATATAATGGGAGGTCCAATCAGTTCAAAGGTTCTCGACTTGGTTGAATTGTTCAATGAATCGGCTTTCGAAACAAGAAAGATAGCTATGGAAGATGAAGTTTTCCACAAAGTTTTCCGCTTTTGGCAAAAACTCCAAGATCTCCAGCTCAGTTTTCAGGGAGTAGCAGGTGCCACCTCCAAACAGGTGGCACTACTGAAGAAATATCGGCGGCGCCTGCGCGTTGCTGTTGAGGTGGATATCTTCACTGATGAAGGTTTCCACCTACTAATGTTGAAGAAGGAGAAATGGACTCTGAAATGCATCGCGAATTCAGAAAGCTTTTTGAAGACTTCCACGATGGCCATATCTGGTTGGTTGACCTCATGGAGGTCTGCTGTCAAAAAGGAAGTTAAACTTGTAGGCTCAGTTTATTATAAATGAAATGTTTATCTATTTTATCGTTATTTCTTTACTTTCTGCAAACAGACAAATTTCAGTTGGTAAATATATAACAAATTGAATACGGCAAAAGATAAGAGACTAACTGACATCAGTTGAGAAACGGTTAAAGAACTGAATATTGTAACTGATAAAAGACTAACTGGTATCAGCTGATTAATATCTAATTAATATTCTGATGAGCCACTTAACTGAAACCAGTTGATAAATATTTAAATGAAAGATAGCACACTGAATAATTAATCAACTGATGAAAACAACCATAAGACTGATTAAGATAAATCAATTAAACCAAGTATATTGTGAAAGTGAGAAAACTTAGTCTCTGGTAATGGTTTGGTGAAGATATCTGTAGCTTCTTGTTCATTTGACACATATTCCAATCTGATAGCTTTCTTCAAAACATGATCTCTGATGAAGTGATGCCTGACATCAATGTGCTTGGTCCTTGAGTGAAGAACTGGATTATAAGTAATCGCAATTGTGCTCGTATTATCACAGAATATGGGAGATTCTTTAGCGTCAACTCCATAATCTTTCAGCTGTTGCTGAACCCATAGCAATTGAGCACAATAGCTTCCAGCAGCAAGGTATTCTGCTTCAGTTGTGGAAGTTGCTATGGATGTTTGTTTTTTTCTGAACCAAGAGATCAGTGTGTCTCCAAGAAACTGACATGATCCACTGGTGTTTTTACAATCTTTCTTACATCCTACATAATCTGCATCTGAATATCCAACTAAATTGAAAGAGGATTCTTTAGAGTACAATAATCCCACATTTTGTGTGCCCTTAAGATATTTTAAAACTCTTTTAGCGGCTATAAAATGCAATTGCTTAGGATTTGCTTGAAATCGAGCACACATGCAAAAACGAAATACAATATCAGGACGACTAGCAGTTAGGTACAGTAATAAACCTATTAAAACTCTGTATAATGTCGTCTCAACTGATATTCCTCATTGATCGTTGTGTAGCTTGACTGATGAACTCATGGGTATACTTGCAGCCGAGCATGTTTCCATACTAAATTTCTTGAGCAATTCCTTGGTGTATTTGGTTTGACTAATGAAAGTACCAGTTTCCAGTTTCCAGTTGCTTTACTTGCAGACCGAGAAAAAATTTCAATTCACCCATCATACTCATCTCAAATTTTTCCTGCATCAACTTAGCAAACTTCTTGCATAATTTTGGGTTAGTTGACCCAAAAATAATATCATCAACATAAATTTGCACAAGTATAATATGATCATCTTTGGAAAATTTGAACAAAGTCTTTTCAACTGATCCCACAGTAAAGTCGTGATGAGTTAGGAATTTTGAAAGAGTTTCATACCAAGCTCTTGGTGCTTGTTTAAGACTATAAAATGCTTTGTTCAAATGATAGACATGATCAGGAAATGAGTGGTTAATAAAACCTGGAGGTTGTTCATCGTAGACTTATTCTTGCAACTGACCATTCAGAAAGGAACTCTTCACATCCATTTGATAGACGTTAAAGTTTTTGTAGGATGCATACGCGAGGAATATTCTGATTGCTTCCAGTCTAGCAACTGGTGCATATGTTTCATCATAGTCAATTCCTTCTTCCTGCATATACCCTTGTACTACAAGTCTTGCCTTGTTGCGTGCAACTGAACCATCTTCATTCAGTTTATTCCTGAATACCCACTTCGTACCTGTAATAGTTTTGCAAACTGGTCTTGGAACTAAATCCCAGACTTTGTTATGGGTAAACTGATTTAACTCTTCTTGCATTGCATTTATCCAATAGGATCAACAAGAGCTTCATCAGTTTTCTTTGGTTCAAATTGCGACACAAAAGCAGAATGAATGAACAAATTAGGCATTTGTTTCCTTGTCCTTACCGGGTCAGATGGATTACCTATTACCAAACTAGTAGTTGTCCATTTGAGTTCAGCATTTGTTGTATCAGCAATTGCTTCTGTTGGGAACTGAAATTTTAAGTTGGTAACTAAATATCATTTGTTTGCTCTACCAACTGACTTTCAGGAACGACTTACTGTTCAACTGATTGATCCACAATTTTTGGTTCAGGTGTTTGAAGGATGTTTCGATTGATATGAATTTCTTCTTCATGATCATCCTCCAAACTAATATCTATAAATCGATTAACTAGATCAACTGGATCAGTTGGCTTATCAGTTAGTACTGTTTCATCAAAAACAGCATGTATAGATTCTTCAACATTTAACGTGCTCTTGTTAAAAACTCTGTAAGCTTTGCTGGCTTAAGAATATCCCAGAAATATTCCCTCTGCAGATTTAGCATCAAAGGTTTTTAAATGATTTTTTCCACTGTCAAGA
This sequence comes from Primulina eburnea, assembly GCF_022965805.1. Taxonomy (NCBI): domain Eukaryota; kingdom Viridiplantae; phylum Streptophyta; class Magnoliopsida; order Lamiales; family Gesneriaceae; genus Primulina; species Primulina eburnea. The sequence continues at coordinate 15,344,688 of NC_133111.1, forward strand.
ATAAAGCATCTGCAGCCGAATACTTTGAAGTAAGAAACCACACTTTTTCGTCCATGCCAGATCTCATATGGCTTTTTCAAATGATTCTTATTAATCATTGATCTGTTCTGAGTATAACATGCAGTGTTTACTGCTTCTGCCCAAAACCTTTGAGAAATACCAGAATAAGCAAGCATTGTTCTAGCAGCTTCTTTTAGGGTCCGGTTTCTTCTCTCAGCTACACCATTTTGCTGAGGAGTTCTTGCTGCTTAGAGCTTATGCCTAATTCCAGTATTTTCTAAAAAAATTGAAAGAGTTTGATTGATAAATTCAGTCCCTCGATCAGACCTGATTCGATCAATCCCAACTGATTTTTCATTTGATAATCTTTTGAAAAGCTTGATCAGTTGTGCAGCAGTTTTGTCATTAGATTTGAGAAATATGACCCAAGTAAATCTTGAAAAATCATCCACAATTACCAGAGTGTATTTCATTCTCCCTAAACTCATGACTGGTATTGGACCAAAAAGATCCAAATGCAGCAGTTCTAAGCATCGGGAAGATGATTTACATCCTCTGTTTTTAAACAAGGATCTTACTTGTTTACCAAACTGACATGCTGAACAAATTTTCTCTTTTGAAAAATCTATTTTGGGCAAGCCTGTTACAAGATTGTTGTTACTCAGATAGGCAATAGATTTACAGTTTAAGTGGTTCAATCTCTTATGCCATAACCAGTTATTGGAAGATTTAGAAGATATGAAACAAACTAGTGCATATGAATGTTCAGTCCAGCTAACTTTATATGTATTTCCACATCGATTGCCAGTTAGAATTACTTCATCAGTTGAGTTTCTAATTGAACAAGTGTGTTTATCAAGTTGTACCGAGAAATTATTGTCGCATAACTGACTGATGCTTATCAAGTTATACTTCAAATTCTCAACTAGCAATACATCTTTAATTGTAAAGTTACCATGGATAAGCTTACCCTTACCCACAGTTTTACCTTTGGAGTTGTCTCCAAAACTGATGTTAGGTCCATTGTATTCAATCAGTTCGGATAATATCTTTGCATCTCCTATCATATGTCTTGAACATCCACTGTCTAGATACCACGTGGATTCTTTGATTATACCTGTTTCCTACAATCACACACAAAATATAATTTTTGTACCCTTATTTATTTGGGTCTTAAACTGATTAGTCCTTTAGGAATCCAGACTTGGATCAGTCTAACTGATCTTTCAGTTGCAGTGTTCCAGATAACTTTTCCAGGCTTTTGGTTGTTGGGTGTGTGAAATGAGGAAGAGAAAATATGATTTTTTTTCCTTTTTCAACTTACTTTTCATTTGATATCGTTTCTGAACTGGCTTTTGGTTGTAGTAGTTGTAATAGACATTCCTAGAGTACTGTCTTTTGTAACTGAATCATTCAACTGACCAGTTACTTGAGTTAGTTGAACTCTCATAGCCATATCCAATACATTTCCTTTTGCCTTTGTTCTTACTTTCGATCTTTTGAACATCCGGTTTACTTGGCTCTGAAAATTCATCTTCCATAGTTGATTTTACAAAGGTAATTTATTTTTCTTTGCCTTTTTTCAACTTTGGCTGAGCCTCATTTCCAGAATAATCAAATTGATTTTTAAATCCCAAACCAGTTTTATCATCAATTGATTTTTGAGCATTCTGCATTTCAGTTAAAATAACTGACGACTTGTTCCATGCTTTTATCAGTTCAGACTGTTTTGAAATTTCGATTTTCAACTGACATATCATGGCTTGATTTTCATTTAGTTCAGCTTTCTGCTTTGCGATCTACCCTTTTAAATTCAACACTTCAACTGATTCTTTAGTTTCAATTTTATTTTCTTTGCGATCATTTCGCTCAACTTCGACTTTCTCGAATGAGCGAGCAAGTTTTTGATACTCATTTACCATGTCGTGCAAGGTGGTAATGAGTTTCTCTCGTGTAAAATAAGTTGAGCTAAAATCAAATAACTGTTCGCTAGCTGATTCCAGTTGGACATCATCTGCCATTAGACATTTAACTTCTTCTTCATCTTCAGTTGAGCTTCTTGAGCTATCTGGTTCTGATTCATCACTATTTGTTTTAGCCCATTTGGATTTGCTCGCTTCATCTGATAGCACTTCATGCTTCTTTCTGGATGATTTCTTCTCATCCTTAGTCCTTCTATGATCATAGGACTTCTTCCCTTTATCAGTTGACCCTTGAGTATCCTTCTTTGGTTTAGGACAGTCATATATGAAGTGAACAGGTTTACCACAGTTGTAACACACATAGGATTCTTCTTTAGTCTGGTTCTTCTGAAATTGCTTCTTAAAGTTTCCTTGATTCTTTCTCATGAATCTTCAAAATTTCTTAATAAACTATGACACTGCATCATTGTTCAATTGATCAGCAGTTTTGTCAGCTGAACCAGTTGGCTCCAGTCTGACTGCAGTTAAAGTTGTTATTGCAGATGGTGTAGAAGGCTCTCTTTCTCTGGTATGCAATTCAAACTCGTTAGCCTTAAGATCGGCAAACAAGTCGTGGAGTTCGATCTTATTGAGATCCTTCGACTCCCTCATAGCCATAGTCTTCACATCCCACTCCTTGGGAAGTCCTCTAATAACCTTCAGTGCTACTCTTTATTTGAATACACCTTTCCTAGTACATTCAGCTCATTGATGATTCCACTGATCCTTTCATCATAGTCATGCATAGATTCATCAGCTTTCATCTTTATTTTTTCAAACTTCTGAACGGCAACTGATAATTTTTTTTCCTTTGTCTGCTCATTGCCTTCGCATAACTAGATCAACTTTTCCCATATTTCTTTGCCGGTTTTACACATCTTGATTTTATTGAATGTGACTTTATCCAGCGTTTTGTATAATATATCCTTGGCCAGGTTGTCCAAATTTGCTTTTCTTTTATCCTCAGCAGTCCATTCATCTCTGTGCTTTGCAATTCTATGAGGTGCCCCATCGGTGATGGCAACTGCTATGTTGGCTTTCATTATTTTCATCGGACCTTCAGTGATGACATACCACATATAATCATCTTGTGCAGCTAAGTGATCCTGCATCCTGATTTTCCAATCATCGAAGTCTTCTCTGGAAAACATAGGGATTTTATTGAAAGATGCCATGGTAATCAGTTTAGTGAATGAAAGTACTCTTAGACAAGATTTAACTGTGTTCGGATACCACTTGTTGGACCGGTTGACTTCTGAAATAAGTGTTTAGAGGGGGGGGGGGGGGGTTGAATAAACACTTTTGGTTTTGTAGCTTTTGAAAAATATAGTGTCAGTTTTTGTAAGAAACTGAAACTGGAAATCTTTTCAGTCAATGACAATCAGTTTAACAGAGAAACTATTGCGGAAGTAAACTGATTGAAAGATAGAATATGTAATTGAAATAAAATGACACACAAGAGTTTATGGATGTTCGGAGATTGAATCCCTCCTACCCCTTCTATCACAAAGATAGGATATTCACTAAAATAATTTGATCAATAAAATATTGTATAGACCCACTTCAGTTTTGAACTTAACACTACCAATACTGAAACTCTTAGTATACAATTTTCTTACATTTCGTAAACTGATCTTAGCACAACTTGAATGAATATACAACAAATGACTTGTGCTATTTAAGCTCGAAATATATCCTTGAATTCTACTGATATTTCTGATAACTGTGAGCTTGTGAATGTTCTTGAGCAGCGTAACAGTAAGATGAATAGAAGCTTGTTATTTTTTCAACTGCTCTTCTAGCCTATTTACAGTCATCTCTTTCAACGGCAACAATAAATACAATTTGATTCTTTATAGCCGTTGATTGCCATGTCAACATTCTTCTGACAATTTTACACTGTAGACTCAGAAATGCAGCGTTCCACTAGAGTTGCAGTCTTGTGTACTATTTTTCGGTTGTCGTTCTCAACTGATGAAGTGTAAAGCTGAGAGATCAACTGAAAGAAACTCTGCTGGAAAGCTCATAACTGATTGTTTCAACTGATCAATTCCCAACTGATCAGTCAGTTAGATTCTGCTCCACTGATCAGTTTCCAACAGATCAGTTCGACGTAGATAAGATTTAGATGGCTTCAGTTGCCGTTGATAATGTACGCATTAATCTTCAGTTATTGGCAACTATCAGTTGTATGATTTTAGTCAGGTAAGCTCATTTTCCTTTGATCAGTTATTCCAATAAGTTTAAACTCTTAGTTTGTCAAACAACCAAAACTTAGTTTCCAACATCTTCATTGATGATATTTCGATCTATTCAAAGAATAAAGAGGAGCATAGCCCTCATCTGAGCACAGCACTGCAAGTACTGCAAGATAGGAAGTTGTTTGAAAAATTCAGCAAGTGTGAGTTCTGGCTGGATAGAGTGGCGTTCTTAGGCCACATCATTTCTAGAGATGGATTTGAGGTTGATCCACGTAAAGTAGTGGCAGTGAAAGAATGGCCAGTACCGAAGAGTGTAACCGAGATACGTAGTTTCTTGGGGCTATCTGGCTATTACCCAAAGTTTATTCAGGGATTCTCATCTATCGCGGTACCCATGACCGCCTTGACAAAGAAAAATGCAAAGTTTGTATGGGGATCCGAGTGCCAAGACATTTTTGACAAGTTAAAGCAAGCCTTGGTTTCAGCACCGATGTTATCTATGCCATCGGGGCAAGGAGAGTATGTTATTTTACCGACGCTTCTATATTGGTTTGGGTGCAATTTAGATGCAAAATGACCGAGTTATAGCCTATGCGTCGAGACAGTTTAAAGTTCACGAGAAGAACTACCCCACTCATGTTCATGAGCTTGCAGCGGTAGTTTTTTCACTGAAGATTTGAAGATATTACTTATTTCGGAGAAGTCTAAGATTTTCACCGACCATAAAAGCTTGAAATATTTCTTAACCAAAAAAGAGTTAAATACAGGACAATGAAGATGGCTTGAATTGGTAAAATATTACGACTGTGAGATTAGGTACTATCCAGGAAAAGTTAATGGAGTGGCGGACACAATGAGTCACAAGACGGCAGTCATTACTCATTTATCTCTTCAAAGACCACTGGAGTCCGAGATGCAGCGGTTTGAGCTTACTGCATATGCTAGGGGCAAGGCCCCTAATCTTGCCACATTGACAGCGCAGTCGACCTTGAGAGATAGAATCCGTGAAGGACATTCTACTGATGAGCAATTATAAAAGTGGAGAGTAATAGATGAAGCTAAAGGCCGGAAGTTGTATTATGAGGTGGATGGTATAGTTCGATATCGAGACCGTTTATGGGTTCCTAGGGACGACTCTTTGAGGGATCTCATTATGAAGGAAGCTTATGACTCACGAAAACTTAAGCCACTTCCTATTCCCAAGTGGAAATGGGAAAATATTACTATGAACTTTTTTGTGGGATTGCCGAGGACTATCAAGGGATTTTATGCCATATGAGTGATAGTTGACCGTCTTACGAAATCAGCGCATTTTCTACCTATTAAGACGACATTCACCATGATACAGTATGTTGACCTGTATATTCGATAGATAGTTCATCTACATGGGATTCCCTTATCTATTGTTTCTGACAGGGATCTGAGATTTACATCGTCCTTCTGGAAGAGTCTGCATGCAGCGATGGGGACCAAATTATTCTTCAGTACATCATTCCATCCTCAAACCGATATTCAGTCAGAGAGAGTTATTCAAATTTCAGAGGATCTACTTCGAGCTTGTGTTATTGATTTTCAAGGAAGTTGGGAACCGAAATTACCTCTATTTGAGTTCACCTACAATAATAGCTATCAATCATCTATAGGTATGGCTTCTTTTGAGACACTTTACGAAAGGAAATGTAGATCACCTATTCATTGGGACGAGGTTGAAGAAAGAAGGGAAATTGGTTTGACGTGATCGATCAGACAACCGAGCTAGTAGTCAAAATTCAAGAGAGAACGAAGACTTCACAAAGCCGACATAAAATTTATGCTGACAAGAGACGTAGAGAGCTAGAGTTTGCAGTGGGAGACCACGTAATTGTGAAAATAGCATCTATGAAGGGTGTTATGTGATTTAGCAAGAAAAACAAACTTAGTCTAAGATTCATAGGCTCATTTGAGATTTTGGAGAGGATCGCAATACTAGTCTATAGAGTGGCAATGCCACCAATGCTATCTGGAGTAAACAATGTGTTTCATAAGAAGTTTTATAGTGACTTTATACGCAGTGACGTAAATTTTATCGGTATTCGATTTTCAACAAAAATACAAACTTTTTGACAACTGAGCTAATAATTTCACGAAGTTTACTAAACGGAATATTTTATTAATGCACTAATGGGCTTAATGGGCCTAACTAACCATGTTAATGGACCTAAGCTATTATTAGTGTTTTGATTAAATATAAAATACTAAACCCCACCCCATAATTCAAACATCACACGCCTCCCTGACCCCAAATTTTCAAAATGACTCTCTTCACCCTATAAACAACTCATGGCACACACAAATACAACAAGAAAAGCTTCATTTCTCGAGGAATTTTCAGCCTAGGGTTTTCTAGTCGTTGTTCTTCGCATCTTCAACGGATTTTCATTCGTTAAATACGGAAAAACATGCAATAATTCTTTCCTTTACACATCTATCACACCCTAATATGTATTTGTCCATGAATTGCATGAAAACAAAGTATTTGTCTTTATTTTTTTTAATGCAGAACATGGGTTTTAAGGTGTGATTTTTGATCCAAAACTCGACATATGTTTACATGAAGGAGCTGCCATGATTAGAGAATGTATATGGGTTGTCTTTCACGAGTTAAGGGTCCTTGAAAGAAACTTTGTTAGGCTGCACACGAATTTGGAACAAGCTGGAACCATGGATGCACGTTTATGTGTCAAGGGCTCGATTAAGGGGTAATAGCACGCATGGCTCGGCTGGGGCGAGACCAGGGTTGGGCTGGGACATGGTTGGTCAGGAGAGGAGTTCTAGCCATGCTAGGACTCGAGCATCAGTGGCTGGGAAGGATCCTAGCAAGCTAGGACTCCACCCGAGGCAATGCATGCGATGCAGCAACAGCATAGAGAGCTTCGCGGATAGGTCCAGGGGCTAGGCTACGTCTGTAGTGTCCTGAGATGGTTCAAGAGGGTTTGGGCCAGGGGCTGGCTCAGTGGTTGAGGTCCTAGCTGGTTTATCCAAGAGTCCCAGTGTGTGAAGGTGTCTTGTCCGCAGCATGCTTCTCGTGCGGGTTGCTTCAGCGCAGGCCAGTGCTGGGTTCTAAGGGTCCAGAAGGGTGCCTAGAGGGTTTGGTCGAGGGTTGGCACGAGGTGGCTTGAGCTAGGCTCGATGAAACTGAGAGATGGTCCATAGGTTTTGTATATGGTTCGAGAAGTGGGGTTTAAACGGTTATGGATTGAATCGTGGTTCGACGGGGGCCAAATCATGGTTAACGAGGGGTAATTAATATAAAAAGTCTATGTTTTAAATTTGGAAATTTAAAATAAAGTTTGAATTAATTCGGGAATTAAACGCTTTACGAATTAATAATTACGAAATAATTATAAAGTCTCGAATTTAAGCTAAATAAAAAAATAAGAAATTTAATTTAAGCTTAAATAATTATGTCAGAATCGTGAAATTTTACGTCTACGCGTAAAACTATAATTATACACCTAGAAAATGGTATATGTCATGGCAGTGCTCTGAATTCTGTTTTATATGTTAATGTGATTATTTTAAATGTTTATGTAATTTTATGATGAAACGTCAATGTAACGTACCGTATTTTGGACTACTTAAAATTTGCAGAAAAATAAAAATTTCTTAAATAAATAATAATCTTTCGAATTGTGATTTAAATAAACTCCTCATCTAAACATTTGAAATAAAAACGATTACAAACAAAGTTTGCCAAAAATGTACTTGTTTCAACATTGTGAAATAGTTTCATAAAATCATTGAAACTAAATTAACATGCTTGAAAAATTCTTGAAAACATAGGCGGTCCTCGGGTTTAGCCTCCGCGCAGCCCGAGCCAGCTCTCTGATCCACGCCTCTCGTCTCCTCATGCTCGTCCTCACCTGCATCGATCAAGTCTAGTGAGTCTAAAGACTCAACATGTATAAAACACATGAGTTTTAAAGAAACACCTACATAATTAAATCTTTGAACATCCTTACATAAGTATAGACGTGTCATCGATTAATAAACATTTTCATAAACATACTTGCATAATACATATTTAAACATTCGTAACATCATCATTTTGCGTGGAGATATGTTTCAAAGCAAGTGACCCATAACATAGTGCACCTGATCAAACTAAACCACACTACTGGGCTGGCAGGGATGTCCACTACCACATACATAAGATCCCCGGTCATACTTTACCAAGTGGATTGGTCCCTGGTCATACTTTACCTCTTTCCAATCCTGATCAAACCCGTCATACTTTATCGGGGTGGAGAGGTCCCCGAGAACTCTTTTGGGGCCATCCTCATGAACCTCTCATATATTGTCTTTGGCCTGGGCCTCGCCCCTGTATCAACTCCAGTATTGTTCCCCGCAAACTTTGCAAAGAACTGGGTCATCCCTGCAAGCATCTGTGCCTGCATATCTGGCGGTGGGCGAGGAGGAGTGGCCCTCTATCCATCTCGAGCCTCTCTATCCTCATTTCCTGCTCCACGTGCAACCATACGTCTAGGATACATACTGTTCCCAAATTTACCCAACACGTAAACCAACATGCAGGAATGCAAGTACGTAATATCCATATAGAAAGAAGCACAAAAATCGAGTTTAAACTTGTACATGCTGAAATCATGACCTTGATGCTTACTACGTGATAGAATTTTAAAACTTTAAAATTTACAGAGTTGAGGCGTGAGTTCGTGAGCTTCTCGCAACTCGCAGTAGGCTTAATCCTTTACAGGAACACCGCTCTGATACCAACTGTAACGTACCGTATTTTGGACTACTTAAAATTTGCGGAAAAATATAAATTTTCTTAAATAAATAATAATTGCGAATAAAATAAACTGCTCGTCTAAAACATTTGAAAAAAAAAACGATTACAAACAAATTTTGCCAAAAAGGAACTCGTTTAAACATCGTGAAATAGTTTCGTAAAATCAGAGTAACTAAATTAACATGCTTGAAAAATTCTTGAAAACATAGGCGGTCCTCGGGTTTAGCCTCCGCGTAGTCCAAGCCAACTCACTAATCCTCTCCTCTTGTCTCTTCATGCTCGTCCTCACCTACATCGATCATTTCTAGTGAGTCTATAGACTCAACATGTATAAACTGAGGATATCAAATAACGTATAATAAAACCACATTCGCTTTAAAGTAACACCTACATATTTAAAACTTTGAACATCCTTACGTAAGCATAGACGTGTCATTGTTTCATAAAGATTTTCATAAATATACTTGATTCATACGTACTTAAACATGCGTAAAATCATCATTTTGCGTAGAGATATGTTTCAAAGCAAGTGACTTATAACATATTACGGCTGATCAGACTAAACCACAGTACTAGGCTGGCAGGGATGTCCACTACCACATACATAAGATCCCCGGTCATACTTTACCGGGTGGATTGGTCCCTGGTCATACTTTACCGCTTTCCAATCCTGATCAAACCCGATCATACTTTACCGAGGTGGAGAGGTCCCCAAACACATTCTCGGGCTTCCAAACCTGTTCATATTTGGTCACAAGACAATTAGCATACCTCAAAACATAAAATATTTTCTTTTGCACGTTGAACATACTTACATAGCATTGAGGGATTCGTTGGATCTCGCTTGGGCTATCGCTGCACATCCTAACATGTTTTCAAGCAGAATCAAATTTACAAAACTTAATCATTCCAATCAAATTCACCATCGAATCCTTATGTTAAGAATAGACATTTTGCAAGCAATGGAAGAAATCAAACCCCGCCTAAACCATGACTCAAATATTCTCATTCAAGACTCGTAACAACTAGTCTAACCCTCATCAAGCTTGGACATAACAACGTATTAGTACCCAAAGGAGGCAATATCACCTAAAATCGAAGCCCGAAGCTACAAGACATGCGCCTTGGGGCAACCATCCAGCACCGCGACGCTGAATGGTGCGAAGCTGCAGCACTCCTTGTGCAGCACTGCGGCTCTAGTCCTACGCGAATTCAACCCCAAGAGCCATCTTCTACCCATTCTCTTCCCTATGCCTTCTAATGCAACCAAACCCGTACCGAATCAGAACGAAGCACTGAAAGGCGACTGATCCCAACACATGAGAAAACCTACAGAGCAATGACCACTCGGCGATTCCCAACGAAGCTTGGAACAAACAATTCTCAAAAACATTACAATAACACATTTTAAAAATGCCACAGTTTGAGCAGTCACGAAATTGATCTTAACTCACTCGTTTTTTTGTCAAAAAAATTACGAATTTAGTGTCAAATTGAAGGTATCGAAAAGTACTACGTTTTATATGTAGAAAGTTGTTCCAGAAAACAATCACAAATTCACAATAATCAAAATGACAGCAGACTCAGTTTTGAGATCTAAAATTTTTTGATCCAAAATTTTTTCAAACGTTTTTGCTCAAACTTTTGAACAACATACATGGAGTTTACACACCATAAACATCAAAAACACATACTATAACAAGATAGATGAAAAACAAAATAATATACATGCCTTTGATGATTTTAAACTCACAACACGACGATACCAAAGCGAAGAGATGTGTGGGCCAATCCGGGACGACTTGTGGCACGTTTTCTTGAAGAAAAATGGACGAGGGATTGCTGGAAAATTGTAGGGGAGGGGAATGAGTTGGGGCTGATGAAAGAACACATAGAACCCTAGCTTTTCTCTAAAAAAACGAAATGAAACAAGTGTGTGTGCAAGTGTGTGCAGCCGTGAGTGTGTATGTGTGTGTGTGTATGTGTGTGTGTGTAGAAAATTGTTAACATGTATGTGAGTAATTAATTAGGGGAGATTTAAATTAATTATAATTAACATGCTAATCAAAATTCTAACTCACTACTAACTTTACTAAAATGCTCTAATTTAAAATAAAATACCCAAGTGATAAAATTTAAAAGTTTAAAATCTTAAAATCACTTAATAAATTAAATTAAGCTTTAAAATGCTTTAAAATTCTTAAATCATTTAAAATACCAAATCCCTTGACCTGATATAAAATACTACATTTTCGTAAATTGCCTAAATCGTCGTCGGTCTCCTTTCCTTGATCCCGTATCGAATATTCGCTTGGAACATATAACTCGAGAAAAAATTTTAATGTTCATCAAATAAAGATGTAATAATTTAAAATTATGTAAATTCATAAATCATGCAACAATAAAATTCCTTTTAAATTTAAATAAATAATTTATCAATTTAAATAAATCTATGGGTTTTACGTGTACTGATTTTGGTCTCTACAGTTAACGTTAAAAGATAAGTTGCATGCTTGGTTTAAAAGAATAAAGATATTTATATGAATCGATTTTATAAAGTGATGAAATTATGAAATGTTGAAGGATGTGAAGTAATTGTGACTAATACGAATGCGATGATATGTTAATACATAAGGCCAAGGCTCAGTTGACGGGTGAGAGTGTCGTTAATTTCCCCACCGCCTAGTACTGTGGTTATATGTAGATGGATCCATCGTCCCCAATACGAATACGAAAATCACAATTAATGATATGAATTCAACAAAAAAGGAATACGTGTATGTATATGATGAATATGAATATGTTTATAATAATATGAATATGAATATGTTTATGTTGATATGGAAAATGTTTAAGTTTATGCATGACTATGAAATTTTATTTTACTTAAAAGTATTTTCACTATTTCATGTGATCTGTATGTGTATTATTTGTTATCAAGAATATGGTGTGTTGAGTCTTTAGACTCACTTGGTGTGATCGATGCAGGTGAATATGATAATAATGATAATTGAGGTCTTGATGGTTGATATGACTGGACTGAAGGTGCACATAACCCGAAAACCAGCGCTAGTATTTTCCGAATTTATGTTTATAATTTTGGATTTTAAGTTTATGTTAAAGATATTTTTACAAATTTGATTATACTTTTGAGTGGTTTTTGAGAGGTTGTTAGTTATAGCAATATTTCTAAGTTAGAAGTTAACGTTTGACGATTTTATCTTCTTAAACTATTTCCTTTGATTTTCAAGTATAGTTGGTTATTTTATTTTTAAAATGATGCAACTTATATTTTAAAGTATATATATGTATATTTCAATTCGGCCGAGAATAATGAACAAAATTCTAGTACTTTTTAAGAAAACGAGTAGTGGATGTTTCACCGAATAACTCCGGGTAACGACTCCTCATCTCGGTCTCGGTCTCGGTCTTGGTCTCCCAAGTAGCCTCTTCCTCGGAATGACTCAGCCACTTGACCTTGACCATCTGGATCACCTTGTTCCAGATCCTCCTCTCATGTCAATCCAATACCTGAGTGGGTTTCTCCTTGGAAAACAGGTTTGACGCCAGCTGTAGTGGCTCATAATTCAGTATATGCAAAGAGTTCGACATGTACTTCCGCAGCATCGAGACGTGGAACACATTATGAACTCCCGCCAGATTCGGTGATAATGCAACTCTATGAGCTAGTGTCCCAAATCTCTCGAGGATAATGGTCCTATGAATCTAGGACTGAGTTTTCCTTTCTTTCCGAATCTCATCACACCTTTCATCGATGCAACCTCACGAACACATGATCGCCCAATGCAAACTCCAGATCCCTGCGCCACTGATCTGCATAGCTTTTCTGTCGGCTATGAGCTGTCTTCATCCTGTCCCAAATCTTGACCATTAACTCTGCAGTCTGTCTGACAATATCTGGCCCCAATGCTGCACTCTATCCTACCTCATCCCAATAAACTGGCGACATACACTTCCTCCCGTAAAGTGCCTCGTATGCATCCAAATCGATACATTCATGTTAGCTGTTGTTGTACATGAACTCCACGAGAGGTAACATTGGCTCCCAGCTGCCCTGGAAGTCGATCTTGCAAGCTTTGAGTAGGTCCTCTAAAATCTGAATCACCCTCTCTGACTGTCCGTCGGTCTCAGGATGAAAGGAAGTACTTATTACCCAATGCCTGATACAGACTCTTCCAGAATTCAGAGGTGAACCTCGGATCCCTGTCTGACACGATGGACACTGGAATCCCATGCAATATGACTATCTCTATGATATACAGCTTGTTAGGATCGGGAAAGAGTTTAGGAGGGGGGGGTGAATGAACTCTTTCAAATTTTCTCTTGAGAGAGTGTGATTTCAACCGTTTTTAGACGGTTGAAAACGTCTTCTCAAATAGTTGAGAATGTGAACCACTATAAAGTGAGGAAAACAGTTCACAATCTTCAATGCAACTCAAAACACAATATCAGGCTGATCAAAGAATAGAGACTAGACAGATAAATGATTTCAGAAAGTAAAGTGACACAGGTTTTTTATGGATGTTCGGAGAATGAATACTCCTGTGTCACCCCTTCTCCCTCCTTAGGAAGGATTCCACTAAAAGATTTTGGCTTTACAAACTTCTTGCAACAGCACGCTCCAATCAGAACTTATCACACTGCCTGTTTTGGACTCTTAGTGATCACTTTACACTTCTGGATATTTAAGAACACTTAGTTCACCAGGTATCAAAACTGAATCAAATAACAAAAGGGTTAATGATATGAATAAATAGTTTTGATTTAGTAGCACGAAAATGATCCTTAGATGATTAGATAACTTTCACTTTTTTGCGTGCTGATTGAGCGATGGAGTATATGAACTTTTAAAAGCACTCTGAGATCTTTTTGAATATGCAAGCGATTTGTAATATTGCAGCTGTGAATCGAGAGACTTTCTGCTAGCATACTCTTCCGTTAATATACATGATTTCCTTAACGTTCGGAAAGGACATAACAACGTTAACCTGATCCTCTGTACAGACGTGTTGCTGTCGATATATTGAGCATTAAATGATCTTTGATAAATGCATTTAATGTTCCTTTTTGCACAACATCGTTCTGAATTGCTTTTCTTGAGGAGTTCCTTTCAAGGAAACTGTTTTGGGCAATAGAACTTTAGATCTATGCTTGGTTTTCCTTTTTCTGGGAAAGATAATTAAATATAGATCAATCTTGGAACTGATGTAAGAAATTGTTGACTTCAAAGCGGTGTAATACTTGAATGTATTTAAGCCGGTCAGAGAATATCTTTGTGCAATAACTAGTTCTCTTTAATGATCCGGTTCTGATAACGGTCTGAAGTGAGCGGTTGAAACTGCTTTGAGCTTTGATCAGGTAGCTGAGCGGTTGAACTGTTGCATATCTGATATACGAGCCGCAGCTGAATATTTGTTTTTGTCATACACCAAAATTCTTGGGAATAATATTTTCTTAACATAGCTCTGCGTACTGAGTCATGGTAAAAGTCTTCTTGATCAATAGGAAGTCTGCTGACTTAGTGAGACGATCAACTATCACCTAAATGGCATTATATCCCCAGTTATCCTCGGTAGCCATGTCATAAAATTCATTTTAATATTCCTCCCATTTCCATTCGGGAATAGGGAGCGGTCTCAGCTTTCCTATAGTCTTCTCTCAGGTAATCACCACTAGGAACCAACAGTAGGTCACGATAACTGACTATGACGTCCTCAACTGTATACAACCTTAGGCCCTTAGACTCATCCCTCTGTCTCCACTTCTACAGCTGCTCGTCAGAAGTCTGCCTTGCTCGAATCCCGTCTCTCTGTGTCGGCTATACTGTCAGGGTAAAAAGACTAGGGGCGTCACCCCTGGCATACACTGCAAGCTCAAACCTCTGAATCTCTGCCTGCAACGACCTCTGTAGCGACAACTAAGCATTCACTGCATGCTCTGCGACCACATTAGCCTTACGCGGATGGTAGCTAATGTCGCAGTCATAATCCTTTAGTAGCTTTAGCCATCTCCGCTGTCTCATATTCATTTCTTTTTGCATGAAGAAGTACTTCACGCTCTTGTGATCGATGAAAATCCTGCACTTCTCCCCATACAAATAATGCATCCATATCTTTCGGGCGAATTGCCTTGTTGCTAGCTCGAGGTCATGAGTCGAATAATTCTTCTCATGCACCTTCTACTGTCTGGACACCTAGCTAGCCTATAACCCTGTCATGCTGCATCAAAGCTGCACCCAAACTGAGCTTCGAAGCATCTGTATAAAGTACAAGCTCTCCTTGCCCTGATGGCATAGCTATGACTGGCATTGAAGTTAACGCTTGATTCAGCTTGTCAATACTCTCCTGACACTCTGATCCAAAAATGAATTTGGCATTCTTCTTCGTCAAAGAGGGCATGGGCACCGCAACGGAAGAAAATCCTTGAATAAACTTCTTGTAGTACACATCCAATCCCAAAAAGCTACGGATCTCTGTCAAGCTCTTAGGCACCGGCCAATCTCTGGCTGCCTCAACCTTGCTGGAATCGACCTCTACTCCATCCCGGTATATGATGTGGCCGAAGAATGCCACTCTATTTAGCCAGAACTCACATTTACTTAATTTGGCATATAGTCGACGGTCCTGCAAAACCTGTAGCTTCGTCCTCAAATGCTGACTATTGTCCTCTCTGCTCTTCGAATAAATCAGGATGTCGTCTATGAAAACTATGACGAACTGATCCATATATGGCTGAAACACGTGATTCACGAGATCCATGAAGATCGCTGGTGCGTTTATTAAGTCCTAAGGGAATCACCATAATCTTATAGTTCCATGTTGCATGTTGTCATCCTTCTTCTTAACAAACAATACCGATGCACCCCATGGAGAAAAGCTCGGACGATTGAAATCCTTGTCTAACAAGTCTTGTATACAAGTGCTAGACAATAGGGTGCCTCAGAAATTGGCATTGTACCTAGCATCAGCTCGATATAAAAGTACACCTCTCTGTCTGTTGGAACGCCTAAAACATCATCCGGAAAAACGCGGGGAAATTCCCTGACAACCTCGACGTCCTCTAGCCTCTAGCTGGCTGGGTCGGTCACTGTCACAATTGTAACGCCCCAGATTCGACGACTGTCCTCACTGTACCAAGACGGGTCTTTCCAGCGTGCTTATGTCCTCACTCACACGCACCCTAGGAAACTTCCCAGGAGGTCACCCATCCCAAAATTGCCCTAAGTCAAGCACGCTTAACTTTGGAGTTCTTATGTGATGAGCTACCGAAAAGAAGATGCACCTTCGTGGTATGAGCAGTACATAACAAATCTTTTAAGCCCTCTTCAACTGTACAGTCCATTACATTGAACAGTCTCGGAATCCCTCTCATTCCGATGTGGGATCGGTTCATTCATGTTCCCTCCACCTAGAAGCCTGCCAGGAGCCGCTCATTGTCCGTGCAACCTCATGGCACCGGCGATCACCCCCCACCCTCTTCGGCCCCGGGCCTCACAGGCCCACCAGCTTCCGCTTGGTTCGTCCCCGAACCACACCGTACTAAGAGAGGTCGGCTCTGATACCACTTGTAACGCCCCAGATTCGACGACTGTCCTCACTGTACCAAGACGGGTCTTTCCAGCGTGCTTATGTCCTCACTCACACGCACCCTAGGAAACTTCCCAGGAGGTCACCCATCCCAAAATTGCCCTAAGTCAAGCACATTTAACTTTGGAGTTCTTATGTGATGAGCTACCGAAAAGAAGATGCACCTTCGTGGTATGAGTAGTACATATCAAATCTTTTCAGCCCTCTTCAACTGTACAGTCCATTACATTGAACAGTCTTGGAATCCCTCTCATTCCGGTGTGGGATCGGTTCATTCATGTTCCCTCTACCTAGAAGCCTGCCAAGAGCCGCTCATTGTCCGTGCGACCTCATGGCACCGGCGATCACCCCCTGCCCTCTTCGGCCCCGGGCCTCACAACAATACTCGCCAAAAATTCCAGGAAGCCTTTTACATGAGCTTCCTCGCATAGATACGAGAAATGATGTGCGGCATCTGCTTATGTCTGGCTGCCTCAAAAATAAACGGCTTACTGCTGGGGGTCGAACATATACCGACCTTCGTCGAAAATCAATGGCAGCTCCGTTCGAAGAAAGCCATTCCATATCCATAATAATGTCGAACTCCGGCAACGATAGCACGATCAAATCTGCCTGCACCATATTTTTTTGTAACCGAAGCTCCAATCTCTTAACTATCTGCGAGGTAAACATCTGATCTCCGGACGGAATCGAATCTCTGAATCCCAAATCCACAGCCTCTGGCATGATTCATAGTCGCATGACAAATGCCTCAGATATAAATGAATGTGTAGCTTCGGAATCTAGCAATGCATACATGGCTACACCTGGCATATATATCCTTCATGCGACAAAATATACCATCAAATCTGATCGTGTTGAAACTTACAAAATTTTCTATCATTGATTAACCCAAAATGTTCAGATATCTCCAATTTAGTCCTAGAATTCCTTCGAAAATTACAAAATTTTCACTTAGAAATTTTCGAAAATTTCAATTTCACCTCTAAAGTTTCAAATTTTCTTCAATTTATTCTCATTTTTTTGAAAATTGTATTCTAACCCCAATAAAACTTCGAATCTACTCAATTTAGGATGTAAAATTATGAAAATATTTAATTTGATCTCAAAAGTTTGAAAAATTCAAAATAACCCTTGAACTTTTGAATTTTGCAATTAGGTCCCTATAATTTTGGTTATTACATTTTGGTCCTTAAAGCTGTTATTAAATAAATTCAACCCTTAAGTCCACCTATTAGAACATGCAACCTATTTTGTTTCAAGTTCTCAATCCCAAAAATAATTTCAACAAACAACATAATATCCCATGCAATCGAAGCAATAAAATAAAAATTTTAAACATAAGGGTTACCGGTGATCAGTGTCAATTCTGGCACAGCCTCAGCCTCCTTGACATGCATCACATAGGCCCTGCAAGTATGGGGCCCTTGTTCATAGGGCAATCACTGCTTTGTGGCCCTCTTCCTTGCATATAAAGCACTTGAAGTTCCTCGACATACACTTACCGTAGTGGAACCGGTTGCATTGCTTCCAAGGCTGTCGCTCCTATGGCTTAAGAAACCCTGTAGTTTGTGGTGGCTTCTGCTGTTCGGGCCTCTTGAATTGACCGGGCTTCTGCTGTCCTGAAGCTTGGGTTGCCCTGTGAATTGCTTCTTCTGTGGCTGCGAGCTCTGCTGGGCCTGATGCCTCTTCCTCTGCATCTCAACGTCAATATCTCGGAGGGCCTGTTCTATCTGAAAAACACAGGCAGTGGCAGCATCATATGTCGCCGGTCTGATCCACATAACATCCCGGTGAATGGTGGGTCTGAGGCAATCAATTGATTGCCTCAACTTCTCAGCCGCAGATAGATCTCCCATTCGGAGACTCATAAACTTTCTCATCAGGAGTCCCCTGACATCTGCTTGAAAGTATTTGTTGTAAAACATGTCTTTGAACTAATTCCATGACAGGTAGCCAAATCCACCCCATGCGCTGCTCCTTCCCACCAGACGGATGGATCATCCCTCTACATGTATGTGGTGCACCTGACCCTGTCGCCATCTCTCATCTCTAAGTACTGGAAATGCAGCTCCAGTGACCATATCCAACCCTCCGCCACAAAAAGGTCAGTAGTACCTCCGAACTCCTTCATGCTGAGCATTCTGAACTGTTCATAGATATCTGTCTGGGGTCTCGGAGCCTACTACACCCGCTCTATCAGTCTCGCAATACCCTCTAGGACTCGGTTAGCTGCATCTCCTGCCGTTGGTGGTGGTGGTGGGGGAAGGCCTCTATCGCCTCCAAAATTATCATCATGTCTGTCAGTGTTGAGGGCGCATCTAGGAGGCATAGTATCTGACCATATTCGAAATTCTAAAAGTAACCGATCAGGCAATTTAATCTAGTTTTCAAAACATTTAATCCTTGAATCATGTAAACAATTAAAGATATATTGTAAATAACTGTAAAACATATATCATGTAAAGATGTAGGTGATAGCGTAAAACTTTCAAAACATTTAAAACATGTAAACTTACAGACTTGAGACTTGATGACTGAGCTTCTGAAACTGGCGGTGGCACAACCCTTTACAAGAACCTGGCTCTGATACCAACTGAAACGTCTACAACTAAAATACTGCTAATTTTTTTTTGTAAGATATTTTCGAAAATTACTCAAACACATGCATTTAAAAAGAATCATTCAACTAATGAATAAACAACAAATCTCTAGACTACTGTTTTAAAAAAAAACTTTAATGCAATAATCGAAATCCTTCCCAATCCTCCACATGAAAAATGATGTGAAACGTAAAACACAATGTATCAACCATGATCATAAACATAAAGTGCGGAAAAAAATGCAAGGTCCTCGGGTCAACGTGCACACACCCCGCCTCCAGTCTCCACATCATTATCCTCAACTGCATCATTCACACCTAGTGAGTCTAAAGACTCAATACACCTGAATCGTTATAACAAGTACATATACATAGCATGCAACAATGTAAAGTACCGTAATTAACATACATTTCACGATCTTAAAGAATGAACTTAAACATAAGCATAACACATGTCCATAACATATCTCATCATATCAACATAAACGCATTCATTTTATTTATTTGAATTCAAATGATTTGTTGTGACTTTCATATAAGCTCTAGTCGATGGATCCATCTATGCATAATCGCAGTACCCAGTGGCGGGGACATCAGCGACAAATTACACATCCACAAATCATTGGCCTTACATATTCATGTTCGTGTTTGTGTTCCTGTTAGTCATAACCAACTCTCATCCTTCAAAATATATCATCATATTCATCACCTATAAAATTCATGCATACACGTAAATTTCTTTAAAACAACGTATTTTTTTTCCAAAACAACATATTTTTTTTCCATAGAAATTCACGTTCCTAGAATCATATACATTTTAAACATGAAATTGTAGTATTCAAGGCGCTGCTAGGACCGTTAACTCGACCCGGGTGCAAAATGACCATTTGGCCCCTGGAAACCCTAATTGACAATTTTACTCCTGGACCTCAAAATTTCGACCCGAAGCCAACCAAAAATATAAAACACCTCAAAACATAATTAAAATCATTTCCTAGACATAACTTCGAGCCCATTCCGTAACATTTATGATTCGTTTTAAAACTTGGATTGGGGTCCCAATTTTAACCCGAACCAACCCGAAACTTAACCAAACTTTCCAAAATTTTAACCACAACATATTCAAGAATTCGATCCTAGCCCAAACTAGACCGGACCAGCCTCGAACAATCTACTCCTAGCTCACCTCTGGACCCTCCTGGATTGACCTAGGCGCTATCTCAGCCCCATGCACGCAGCAAACGAGATTCGCACGACGCAAGCCTGACCCGATCGTGCTACCCTAACTCACGACTAGCCCTTACGATCTTCCTTCTGCCCGAGACCAGCCGTGCATGGAACTTTCTAGACTACGGCTTGCTTCAGCCCTCCATGGCCATGCTCTTTGTTTCCCTTCACCTGATCCACCCGTAACCCCTAGCTCCTCAAAGATCCGATCGGCCCTCACCAAAGCTCGACCAAATCTCGACTCCAGCACCTTGATGCCTCAGTTGTCAGCTTGTACTGTAACGCCCCAGATTCCATGATGTCCTCACTGTACCTAGAAGAGTCTTTCCAGGTGTTTTATGTCCTCACTCACACGTACCCTAGAAAAATTCCCAGAGGGTCACCCATCCCAGAATTGTCCCAAGTCAAGCACGCTTAACTTTTGAGTTTTTATGTGATGAGCTACCGAAAAGAAAATGCACCTTCTTTATATGAGTAATACTTATCAAATCTCTTAAGCCCTTCTCAACTATACAGTCCCATACTTGAACAGTTTTGAAATCTCTCTCCTTCTGGTGTATGATCGGTTCTGTCACGCCCCGAGCCCGGGCCTGTGTCTGCGTGACCGCAAAATGGACTCCTATAGCAACTAATTCGTATTCGTCATCGTTTTACGAAAATGATGAACCCAAGTTGCTATAGAAGTCCATTGTAAGCTCATTATAAACTCACTTTAAATCTTTAATTTTTAAGATGTGGGACAATGGGTATGACTATCACCCTCCTTAAGAACGTGACGTCCTCGTCGCGGTCTGACCATTCGATCCACCATTGCCGACAATCTAGAGGTGGCTCCTACAGGTTCAAGATGTGGTTGCCGTCATGTAGCATTTTGCCCCGCAGGTTCAAGAGGTGGATCCCATGCACGTAACACTTTGTCCATCATAGCACTTATTTCTCGGTATTCTTTGTTGGTGACCGGCTCTGATATCATTCTGTCACGCCCGAGCCCTGGCCTCTGTCTGCGTGACTACACAATGAGCCGCAATAGCAACTATTTTGTATTCGTCCTCGCTTTACGAAAATGATTAACCCAAGTTGCTATAGAAGTCCATTGTAAGCTCGTTATGAACTCATTTTAGATCTTTAATTTTTAAGATTTGAGACAAGGGGTATCATATGTACAGCCCTTAAAAACTTAATTCTAGTAGCCCCTTGCACGAGATTCATTGGAAAAACGTGAGTACATGTCAAGCGTATGCATATTTTTGACAAACTATGCGAAAATGATGAAACATAATAGATCAAAGAATTTCTCATGCCTAAACACACAAATCAGCGTATAATGACGAGAATGATGAGAAAATCGAGATTTAGGCGTGCTTTTGCATTTTTACGCTCAAAAACCTTAATACCAACGCGTAGAACTTGCACCGGAGAGACATGGAATAATTTTTTTGCAAAACTTGAGAGAATTTAGAATGTTGCTGCTGTAATATTTTTCAAAAATGCCTGCTGAATGGGGGAAGGGGGCGGCCGAGATAATGAGGATTAAGTTTATGGTTTTGAATGTAGGTTTTAATAAAATAATTAGTGTATAATGGGTCCTTAATTAAAATAATGAACTTAAGTAGAATTTTTGGCCAATTATGCATTACATAATCCCGTTAAGCCCAAAAACACCCCCGAAAAATATTTCGTTTAAGTACGTTGATAGGATCGATTAATCGAGTAAAGAGTGTTTAGAAGGGGGGGGGGGGTTTAATAAACACTGCTCGAATTTAAAATATTCTTCGACAATATAAATTCAGTTCTGTTACAAACTGAAATTGAATATCCCGTCGGTCAATAACAATCAGTTAAATTGAATAAAATAGTTGCGGAAAACTAACTGACTGAAAGATAGAGTATCTAACTGAAAATGATAACTGAAGTAATGACACCACAATTTGTTTCTGGATGTTCGGAGAATTGAATAACTCCTACGTCACCCCTTCTATCACGAAGATAGGATATCCACTAAAAGACTTTGATCAAATACACGGCACTGTACTGACCCACTTCAGTTTGGACTTATCACTTTCCAAAACTGAAACTCTTAGCATACAACACTTTTATAGATCGTAACTGATCTTAGCACAACTTAGAAAATCTATTAATGATTAAAAAGTGCTATATAAGCTCGAGAATGTAGTCTTGAATACTACTGATATGACTAATAAGCGTGAGCTTTGATTTCTGATTGTGAGTAGATATTTTTGCAGCGTAACAGCAAGTAGGATGAGATTACTGAAAGTCGGGTTTTCTTCAGTTGCTGTCTTCGACTATTTATAGGCTCTCTTCTCAACGGTAACTTTAAAGAATGTTTGAATATTCTAACCATTGATTGCCACGTCGATATATTCTGACAATCGTACACTGTTCATTCTGCAATGCGGCGTTCCACTACTAGTTGCAGGTATATGTACTATTTTGTCTGTTGTCGCTTTCAACTGATGACGTGTACAATTGAGAGATCAGCTGGTATCGAATCAGTTGCCGAGAATGAACTTCAGTTGTATCGAACAGTTGACTGAGTTCAGCAGATGAAGTGTTCAGTTGATGATCATTTTAGTTGCTTAGTTCAGTTGGTAAGTCTTTTTGTCAAAACACCGGAACTAAGTTTCCAACAATTTCCCCCTTTATGGTGTTTGACAAAACTCAGAATAAAGTATAACTGAATAACTAAACTCTTGTAGATAAAATAAGATGTAGATTCAACTAAACTCATATTCTTCATAGATACAAGAATTTAAGATTACTTCTGCTTCTCTAAAATCAGTTCTCTTCCCCCTGCTTGTCAAACAGCTCCATCTTAGAAGATAATTTTCTAACATCAATAGATAGGAGATGGACAGATTCGGAAATATTGCTGATAGCAGTAGTCATGGCAACTTGAAGCAAGTCGATTTTTCTTGAAACAAGAGGTTCTACACTGTCGACTCGTTTGTTGATAGAGTCTTGAGTGGCAGTGAGACTGGAAAATATCCCTCTGTTTTTCTGTATATCGTCAACTGCAAAAGTCAAAGAGGTAACAACTGCTTGTATGGCGTTCAGTTTTTCTAAGCTGAACTGATGGGAAGTGTCCAACTTCAGAGTTTGTGACAGCTGAGTGTTCTGAATCTTCAATATGGCAGTGATGATTTGTTGCATACTTTCCTGCATATGCTGAACTTCTTCAAAAATAATATCAATATCTGATGAAGATGGAGGAGGAGACTGATGAGATGTTTCTGGTTCTTTTGTTGTCTGTTCAGAAATGACTAAAGCTTGTTCAGTTGAAACTGATCAGCAACATTCTGAACTGGAACATCAGTTACAATAATTTCTTCTTGAACTGGAGGCGGTGAGGGTGGATTCTGATCGGCAGAATAACTGGCTAGATGAATGGCAGATGGTGATAAGATCAAAACTGGTGCCTCTAAAGAATGAACGTAAGAATCAATTGGCACATCAGTCGAAATAGCTTGGTCAGCAACTGGATCTTGCTGAACTGGTTCTTCTGAAGAGATGGTGACCTCTGGATGGATTTGATCAGCAGAGTGATCAACTGGATTAGTCATAGGGTCTCTCAATTTAGTATCCTGCACCAATGCTTAGATAATTTACTCAATGTTTGCAAAAGAAAGCTCGGCTTCAGTGTACAGTAGCGAACTGACTTTTCAGTTGGAACCAAAGCCTGTTCTGAGGATGTTTGTACAACTGTATCCTCTTCATCAGTATCTGAATTTCCTTGATGAAGAACCAACTCCTGATCCATTTCCCAAAATTTTATTTGAGATTGCAACCCAAGCAGGTCGGTATCAAGCTGAGTGATTACTGCTTGATCATCAAATGCAGTAGGGTTTGTTGGAACGTAGTTGTCTTTCAATTTGCTGACAATTTGAGCCAACTTCTTGGCTCTCACTTGATCAAACAAATAAGATTTCCTTTCCATCGCCTGAGCAATTGTTGCAGCTTTCACCGTTTTTAGAACATATGCTTCAAGTTTTATGAAGGTGTTCAGCTGAGATTTCTTCTTTAGTTGCATGGCAAATATTTGTGTGCGAAAGGCTGTCTAAGCATCGTAGGACTGAATTTTTGAAGCTGCATAGCTATTAACCTTTGCCCAAACAAGGTCAATATGTGTCTGAATGGCATTCGAAGGTCTGGGCTCTTCAATCAGCTTACACTTGCCTTTATCAGTGCTCAGAATGTGAGGGATTTCCAATCCCGTTCGAGTTGATTCCACCACCTCTATAAATTTTATCCCTTTGGGTCGAGCAGTTGCCACAGTGGCAGGGCGAGAGATTTGAATCAGAGGTGCTTTGGTCCTAATTGATTCCTTTTTGGTACCAACTGAAGCTTCTAGTGGAATGATTTTCAAAGGAACTGCTTCTATTGGTTGCTGAGCATCTGAAGAAATAATTTTATCAGTAGGAATGTATACCTCGGCAGTTGTTGATTTAACCCTTTGGGTTCTCGGTTTCTTGGCAATCTGAGGAGATGGAGTTTTCTCTGAGTCAGAATTACTCAAAATTAATTTCCTCTTAGCCATTTTCAGTTGAGCCAAAGTTTTGGCCTTCTTCACTGATTTTGGGCTGCTTTCTCAGTCCCAATCTCCTGTTTGATCTTGAAAAACTGAGCAGGAGAAATGTCCAGTTTGGTTCTCAGTGGCATAGTGTTCTTCGCATTAAAAACTTTAAACTTTGATGATCTTTATGAGTCATCAGCCACTAATCCTTTCAATTTCAGCAGATAACTAAGTTGTACAGCAAATCCCTTGGATTGTTTAGAAGACAGAAACATATTCTTCAGAACATTAAATATAAGGTGCTTCCAGTTGAATTGACGATCAACCATAATAACAGAAATGGCTTGAAATTTTTCCAAAGTAAGGGCAGCAAATGATCCAGCTTTTGCCAAAATCTCTTTGGCTACAACATCAGCAAGTAACTGAACTTCATACTTCAGTTCTTTATTTGGATCGGAGACTTTGATCTTCCGTCCATCAGCAGAGAGTGCGGTTTGCATCTCTTCAATATCAGATGCCTTAACATCCGAAAATTGTGCCAATCCATCAGAAGGAAGAGAGAAAATTTCTTCAAAGGAGTCTTCAGAAATGGTCAGAGATTGATCATTGACAGTAGAAATTATGTTGCCATCAGATTCGACCTTACCGGTGGAATATAAATCTTGAACTTCTTTTGGGTAGATTTCTTGAGATGATGTACCCAAAAACGTCCGTAATCCAGCAGTTTCAAGTTTTTGAAAACTTTCTTGACATCATCATCACCGAAAGATAGGATGGACCCAAAATTGATAGCCATAGCATTTAGCATGTAAGCGGGAATTTGAGTTGCAATTTCGAACTGAATGAATTTCTGAAAGAAAAGTTGAAGGATGAAACTTGTTCTTGCTCTCAAAAATCTGTGGATAAACGCAAAGTAAAACTGAAATGGAGCGGGGAATGATACATATGTACGTGACTATTCAAATTTGGGACACGTGTCAGTCCATAGAAATTCTGAATTACAACGTGTGTATGTGTGCCAAATGCGTGTGTATTTGAACGGTTTCAAAGGTGTCCACGTTGATACTAATCATTTACTGGAAAACATCATTTAATGCTTGAAAGACAGTCACGTCGCTTGATTTTGAATATAATATGTTTAATTAGTTAACGTATATGAGAAGATTAGTGAGACGTTCAACTGAACGATCAGTTGTCAGACTGTGTCCTTTCAGTTGAGAGCTGACTAATCAGTTGTCTTCTCAGTTAACCTCTTAAAAACCAATATTCCCCCTTAATAAATGCATTAAAGAAAATGATGATAATATAAGCAAGATTAATTAAGGAAATCCTGATGCTTGGTAAAGTAATCGTCATTAAAAATTATCCTTTCATCTTCCTCGACTTGGTCTATAAATAAGAGTTAAAGAGTTAGTCACAAGTATATCAGCAGAAAAAAATGGAAGGTGCAAGTAGCTCAAACGTTTCTCCATTCTCTCTGCAAGCCAGAAAATCTGCCATTGAAGATGAGGTCTGTAAGGCTCGAGAATTGTCAGTGGTCATTGATGTTAAATTTGAAGAGGTGAGAATGCATGACATAGAAACGAGAATTTTTGAAAGAATGGCCGAAGCCATACCGCACCTGCATTTGAGACAAGACCGCACCCGCGGTGTATTATTCAGAATTATGAATTTTGGCCGTAGCATCACCGCACCCGCGGTCTTGCAGAGACCGCACCCGCGGTCAATGAATTTCAGAAAATAAAATGCTGCCGAAACACGAGCGCACCCGCGGTGCAAGAATGACCGCACCCGCGGTACTGCATGCGAGAATGCCACCTTCGATTATTATGTTGACACTTGGCATGGTATATATATACTTGTAACATGACTCATTGTCTTCATTCAGCAGAATCTCAGAACCGAGAGCAAGCTTATTCCCTCAAGCTTTCATATTAGAATTAGTATTGTGAAAGATTTAGCCATCCGGTTTTAGATCCGATTTCGGTTTTGAACTCCTCTCATCATTTGCTATTCAAGGATGTAAGTTTCAGTTATTTTCAGCATGTTTCGATATTTATGTGTTGGAAGAATGCAGATTTAAATTAGAATATGTGTTCTTGGTATATTGAGTATCGTAGAAATGCAATCGGATTGAATTTCGGATACCGTATAGATGTTCTCGATTTTTCCAGCATGTATTATTTGAGAATTATGCAGAAATTCAGAATTGATAAGTGTGTGATCTTGAGTATGAGTTGAGGAATATGAATGATTGATATATGTTGAGTTGTGAATTGACCGGTACCGAGAATTACGCCGTTATGCCGTCGATTTGTACCGAGATTTATTATTGATTGGAATATGTGTTGCTTTGAGTTAGAGATTGATATTGTATGTCTCAAATATTGACATTTCAGATTATCGACGCATAGGAGCAGATTTACTCTATGTGTAGACCCTCGATACAGAGTTGACCGAAGTCTAGGAATAAGACGTACCGTCACCCCGAGTG
Organism: Primulina eburnea; assembly: GCF_022965805.1. Taxonomy (NCBI): domain Eukaryota; kingdom Viridiplantae; phylum Streptophyta; class Magnoliopsida; order Lamiales; family Gesneriaceae; genus Primulina; species Primulina eburnea. The sequence continues at coordinate 15,372,100 of NC_133111.1, forward strand.
GTTGGGTAGGTGACAGACCGTCTTATTCACACCGGGATCCCTAGATTAGAAACGAGTCGAGTCAAGAATTTGATGTTGAATACAGATTTGTATTCCTTTACATGTTTAGATTTTAATTCATGTTACTTGATATATGATATGCTTTTGTACATGATTATTACATTGCATGCATACATGTTTTATACTGGGATTTGTTCTCACCGGAGTTATCCGGCTGTTGTCTTGTCTGTATGTGTACTTGACAACAGGTGGGGCAGGTACAGGGTCACGTCGTTGAAGAGAGAGTTTATAGTGTGGCGATGCCGGGTGTAGAAGAAGACTACTTATTATTGTACTAGACTTGTACGGATTTTTTAGACAATCGTGTATGTTTATATCAGACAGATGTGTATGTACATTGTGGTTGTTTAAATAAGAGTGACATGCTTTATTTTTATATTTGATTTAATATTAAAAAGCAAATTTTGACCCACATTTTCGAGCAAAGATCCAATAAATCCCAAAAGAATTGAGTTAGAACCTGGGTCCCCACAACAGGTGGTATCAGAGCAGTAGGTTCTGTAGACTGAGATAGAATAGAATGAGCGGGGTAGATCGAGTCATCTTCCTTGCTTATATCATGCTAGCACATATTATGATTTATTGCTTTCCCTATTATATGTTGTTGTAGTATCTGAATTGATTTACAGCATTTCAAGCCTGAATCAGAACCGATTCTCGATCAGAGGTTATGATCAGAGGAGGGCTGAGACAGATGATATTGATTGTGTACTAATCAGTTTGATAATCAGATTTATGCCGCCTAGACGTATACCACAGCCAGAGCAGGGTAGCACATCAGGTGCACCGATGGACGTCATCGCTACACCGATGGAGACCTTATTGAAGAGGTTTCAATCTTTCCATCCTCCTACGCTGAAGGGCACAGAGAGTGCAGTAGAGTGCGAGAGCTGGCTTGATGATATCGAGATGTTGTTTGAGTTTTTGGCATATACTGATGAGCGACGTGTGAAATTGGTAGGGCATCAGCTGCAAGAGGTTGCAAAGAGCTGGTGGTTGACTGCGAAGAGAGCCTTGGAGCACCGAGGCATTGACATTACGTGGAAAGTTTTCAAGGATGAGTTCTATCAGCGCTTCTTCCCCGTCTCCTACCGAAAGGATAAAGGGGCTGAATTTGCGAATCTGAGGCAGGGACAGTGGAACATCGAGGAGTATGTTGCTAAATTTTCTGCATTGCTACGATTTGCACCTCATGTGGCAGGGAACGACGAGGCAGTGGCCGATCAGTTCATCAACGGGTTGAATCCAGATGTCTATACTTTGGTGAACACGGGACGGCCTAATACTTTTTTCAGAGGCACTGAACCGAGCGAAGGGAGCAGAGGCTGGCCTGATCAGGCAGCTAGGCGCTTCTTACAGTGTTCAGGGGCAGAGACAGTCACAGCCTACCGCAGTTCAGTTTCCACCACCTCCTCCTCGCTTCGATAGTGGATCGAGTAGTAGTGGTAAGAAGGAATTTCTAAATGTTAAGGGCAAGCAGTTTAAGAGATCTGGGAGAAGTTCATCGAGTTCGAGTGGATCTCGACAGAGAGGTCAGGGTTCAGATTACAGTGGCGTATACTGTAGTTCGTGCGGAGGGCGACATGCCACGGAGCAGTGTCAAGGAGTTATGGGACGCTGCAACATCTGTAGGCAACAGGGACACTTTGCCAGAGTTTGTCCCCAGAGAGCTGCACAACGATTCCAGAGTACAGGGTCATCAGCACCAGTGCCACAGATGGAGAGACAGGCATCCTCTGTACATTCCTTCCAGCCACCATCTACACAGACCCAGCAGAGACCAGGAGGTAGTCAGACAGTGAGTCAACCTCCCAGACAGCAGGCTAGGGTATTTGCGCTGACAGAGGAGCAGGCGCAGGAGGCACCAAATGACGTCATTGCAGGTAACTGTTTTCTTTGCGGTTATCCTGCATATGTGTTGATAGACACAGGTGCATCACATACATTTATATCTGAACATTTTGCATTGAGACATTCCTTGCCTGTTGAGTCTTTGTCGACGGTAGTGTCTATAACTTTTCCGTTGGGAAGTGGTTTGATATCTGTGACTACTGTTAGACACTGTATGCTTCAGTTTGAGGGGCATGAGATTGATTTAGACTGTGTAGTACTTGGTTTAGCTGATTTTGATTGTATAGTTGGTATAGACATGTTGACCAAGTACAGGGCCACTGTAGATTGTTTCCATAAGATTGTCAGATTCAGACCCAAAATGACAGATGAGTGGAAATTCTACGGAAAGGGTTCCAGATCTCGGATTCCCTTAGTATCTGCTCTGACTATGAGTAGATTGCTTCAGAGAGGAGCAGAGGGCTTTCTCGTATATTCAGTAGATCTACTGAAGTCGAGCCCAGCATTGGCAGATCTGCCAGTGGTTTGCGAGTTTGCGGATGTTTTCCCTGATGAGATTCCGGGGTTGCCTCCAGTTCGAGAGGTTGATTTCAGCATAGATCTTGTGCCAGGCAGTGTTCCTATTTCGAGAGCTCCGTATAGGATGGCACCGATAGAGTTGAAAGCACAGTTGGAAGATCTTCTGTCCAAGGGATATATCAGACCCAGTGTATCTCCTTGGGGTGCTCCGGTGCTTTTTGTTAGAAAGAAAAATGGTTCGATGCGATTATGTATTGATTATAGGCAATTGAACAAGGCAACAGTGAAGAACAAGTATCCTTTGCCTCGCATCGACGATTTGTTTGATCAGTTACAGGGATCTTCTGTATACTTGAAGATTGATCTGAGATCAGGGTATCATCAGCTCAGAGTGAGAGACGTTGATATTCTGAAGACTGCATTTCGAACCAGGTATGGACACTACGAATTTATCGTTATGCCTTTCGGTTTAACGAATGCACCCGCGGTATTTATGAGTTTGATGAACCGCATCTTTCAGAGATATTTAGACGATTTTGTGATTGTGTTTATTGATGATATTTTGGTGTATTCGAAAAGTCTGACTGAACATGCAGATCATCTGAGGATTGTATTGCAGACTTTGAGAAAAGAGCAGTTATACGCCAAATTGTCCAAGTGCGAATTCTGGCTGAAACAGGTTGTCTTTTTGGGGAACATTATATCTGGAGATGGTATTGCGGTAGATCCGAGTAAAGTTGAGGTTGTGATCAGTTGGCCGAGACCGACTTCTGTGCCGGAGATACGCAGTTTCATGGGTCTGGCCGGATATTATCGTCGTTTTATCCGAGATTTCTCCAGTATAGAGAAGCCTATCACCCAGTTGACACAGAAGAACATGCCATTTGTGTGGTCCGAAGATTGTGAAGCCAGTTTTGTGGAGTTGAAGAAGAGGCTAACTAGTGCGCATGTCTTCACGATTCCTTCAGGTACAGGTGAGTTCGTTGTATACTGTGACGCATCTCACAGAGGGCTAGGATGTGTTCTTATGCAGCGAGGGCATGTGATAGCTTACGCCTCTAGACAGCTGAAGCCGCACGAGACCCGTTATCCAATTCATGATCTTGAATTGGCGGCGATTGTCTTTGCACTCAAGATCTGGCGCGATTATTTGTATGGCGAGAAATTTGAGATCTATTCCGATCATAAGAGTCTGAAGTACCTCTTTTCTCAGTCAGAGTTGAACATGAGGCAGCGACGATGGCTGGATCTGCTGAAAGATTTTGATTGCGATATCAAGTACTATCCATGAAAGTCGAATGCAGCGGCAGACGCCTTGAGTCGAAAGGTATGTGCTCTTTCCTTGTCGACAGTAGGTGTATCGAATTTAGTAGAGGATTGTTGCTTGTCTGGGTTGATATTTGATACAGAAAGTAGACCGTTGCGACTTGCTGCAATTCAGATTGAGCCAGATCTGATTTTGAGGGTCAAAGAAGCGCAGAGAACCGATCCGAGCGTTCAGAAATCAATTGATATGGTCAGAGCCGGTCATATTTCAGAGTATCAAGTTAGAGATTCTGTTCTGTATGTGAATAACCGCTTAGTAGTGCCAAAAGTTTCAGATTTGAGACGACAGATCATGTCAGAGGCACACTATAGTCGGTTCAGCATTCATCCTGGTGGCAGGAAGATGTACAATGATTTGAAGACGCAATTCTGGTGGAAGCAGATGAAGACAGATATTGCAGAATTTGTGTCTAAATGTTTGAATTGCCAGCAGGTGAAGGCAGAAAGAAAGAGCCCAGAGGTTTACCTCAGAGTTTGTCTATTCCTGAATGGAAATGAGATCACATTTCCATGGATTTCGTAACGAAGTTACCTCGATCTTCGCGGGGCTGTGATGCGATTTGGGTTGTGATAGACAAACTGACCAAGTCAGCGTGCTTTATTCCGTACAGAATGACCTATCGACACGATCAGATGGCAGAGTTGTATGTCAGAGAGGTCGTCAGACTGCACGGTGTGCCGAAGTCGATCGTATCAGATCGTGATCCACGATTCACTTCTCACTTCTGGCACAGTTTGCAGCAGGCTTTGGGTACGAATTTACACCTGAGCGCTGCTTATCATCCTCAGACAGACGGACAGTCAGAGCGGACTATCCAGACTTTAGAGGACATGCTAAGAGCTGTAGTACTAGACTTTGGTACTAGTTGGCAAGATTCATTGCCGTTGTGTGAATTTTCATACAACAACAGCTATCAGACTAGCATTGAGATGGCACCGTTCGAAGCTTTATACGGAAAGAAGTGCAGATCTCCGTTGTACTGGGATGATATCTCTGAGGTACCAGAGTTGGGGCCTGATATGATTCGTGAGATGACCGAGAAAGTGAAGATCATTCAGAAGCGAATGAAGACGGCACAGGATAGGCAAGCGAAATACGCCAATATTAGACGCAGACCGTGGATATTTGAACAGGGAGACCGAGTATTTTTAAAGATTTCACCTTTCAGAGGCGTTGTCAGATTTGGCAAGCGTGGAAAGTTGTCTCCTAGATACGTCGGTCCATATGAGATTCTTGAGAAGATTGGCGATCTAGCTTACAGACTTGCTCTTCCTCCTGCATTATCTGGCATTCATGATGTATTCTATGTATCGATGTTACGTAGATATATGCCAGATGATTCTCATGTCATTCAACCTGACGAAGCCGAATTAGATCAGACTCTGAGCTATGTGGAAAAACCGATACAAATTCTTGATCGGAAGGAGAAACAGCTTAGAACCAAGACCATTCCGATTGTGAAGGTTCAATGGAATCGTCATGGCATTGAGGAAGAAACTTGGGAGATAGAGTCTGATATGAGACAGAGATATCCCAAGCTATTCATATGATGTGAGTCTTCCTTTCAGTTTTGATTATACTGTTTTGTATATACGTGTATGATTATTTGCTTACGAGTTCGAGGACGAACTCCTGTCTAAGAGGGGGAGAAATGTAAGGCTCGAGAATTGTCAGTGGTCATTGATGTTAAATTTGAAGAGGTGAGAATGCGTGACATAGAAACGAGAATTTTTGAAAGAATGGCCGAAGCCATACCGCACCTGCGTTTCAGACAAGACCGCACCCGCGGTGTATTATTCAGAATTATGAATTTTGGCCGTAGCATCACCGCACCCGCGGTCTTGCAGAGACCGCACCCGCGGTCAATGAATTTCAGAAAATAAAATGCTGCCGAAACACGAGCGCACCCGCGGTGCAAGAATGACCGCACCCGCGGTGCTGCATGCGGGAATGCCACCTTCGATTTTTATGTTGATACTTGGCATGGTATATATATACTTGTAACATGACTCATTGTCTTCATTCAGCAGAATCTCAGAACCGAGAGCAAGCTTATTCCCTCAAGCTTTCATATTAGAATTAGTATTGTGAAAGATTTAGCCATCCGGTTTTAGATCCGATTTCGGTTTTGAACTCCTCTCATCATTTGCTATTCAAGGATGTAAGTTTCAGTTATTTTCAGCATGTTTCGATATTTATGTGTTGGAAGAATTCAGATTTAAATTAGAATATGTGTTCTTGGTATATTGAGTATCGTAGAAATGCAATCGGATTGAATTTCGGATACCGTATAGATGTTCTCGATTTTTCCAGCATGTATTATTTGAGAATTATGCAGAAATTCAGAATTGATAAGTGTGTGATCTTGAGTATGAGTTGAGGAATATGAATGATTGATATATGTTGACTTGTGAATTGACCGGTACCGAGAATTACGCCGTTATGCCGTCGATTTGTACCGAGATTTATTATTGATTGGAATATGTGTTGCTTTGAGTTAGAGATTGATATTGTATGTCTCCAATATTGCCATTTCAGATTTGTATTGGCTATTGTGAACTCAATACTTCGACTACGACACCGACTATTCGACAAGAAAGGTATAATTCATGTGGTCACGGGATTGCACAACTCGATTCAGATTTGATACGAGTTTCCCTAAATCACATACTAGATTGTTATTACATTTGATTATGTAATGTCTTATTTATTGATTTATATTCGAGTCCTGAGATAGGAGATATTGGCAGATTGGCCAAAACTAGACGTTTCGGTGTATCGACGCATAGGAGCAGATTTACTCTATGTGTAGACCCTCGATACAAAGTTGACCGAAGTCTAGGAATAAGACGTACCGTCACCCCGAGTGGTTGGGTAGGTGACAGACCGTCTTATTCACACCGGGATCCCTAGATTAGAAACGAGTCGAGTCAAGAATTTGATGTTGAATACAGATTTGTATTCCTTTACATGTTTAGATTTTAATTCATGTTACTTGATATATGCTATGCTTTTGTACATGATTATTACATTGCATGCATACATGTTTTATACTGGGATTTGTTCTCACCGGAGTTATCCGGCTGTTGTCTTGTCTGTATGTGTACTTGACAACAGGTGGGGCAGGTACAGGGTCACGTCGTTGAAGAGAGAGTTTATAGTGTGGCGATGCCGGGTGTAGAAGAAGACTACTTATTATTGTACTAGACTTGTACGGAACTTTTAGACAATCGTGTATGTTTATATCAGACAGATGTGTATGTACATTGTGGTTGTTTAAATAAGAGTGACATGCTTTATGTTTATATTTGATTTAATATTAAAAAGCAAAATTTTGACCCACATTTTCGAGCAAAGATCCAATAAATCCCAAAAGAATTGAGTTAGAACCCGGGTCCCCACAAGGTCTTTTATGCTAGTCTTCCCTACTGGGAAGAGTTACTGGAGCCTGAGCTCTTGTACAACTCTGGAAGGGCTACCACCTTCAAACGGATGGCACGGCTGAGAGAAGTGCCGGAGCACTTAAACATTTCTGTGGGGGTGGACGTCTTCAAAGATGGTCATCTCCACCAGCTGATGCTTCGAAAGGAGCTGGAGACTCTCAATCGCATAGCTTCTTCGCACAACTTCTGCAAGACATCTTCCTCAGCTCTAGCTGTTTGGTTGAGGATGTGGATAGCTGATGTAGAAGAAATATATGAAAATGTAGTCCTAGCCAATATTTATGGTTAAATAAAATGTTTATTTTGTTTTATCGTCGTTTTTCTTGTTCATGCACGTAATGAGCTTTGTGAGATACTATACAAACATATGAGCTGATGAAACGCTAACTGATAGAAGATTAACTGACATCAGTTGAGAGTCATAAAATAAACAATTAACTGAAGAGTTGGTAAGGGACAACAAAACTGAAAAATGACTTAAGAACCAAGACAGATATAATAACTGATTAGGATAAGTCAATTAATCCTAGTATATTGCGAAAATGAGAAAACTTAGTCTCAGCCAATGGTTTGGTGAAGATATTGGCTGCTTGCTGCTTAGTTGATATGTATTCCAGTCTGATGTTCTTCTAAAGGCATTATCTCTGATGAAGTGATGTCTGACATCTATGTGCTTAGTCCTAGAGTGAAGAACTGGATTATAGGTAATGGCAATTGTGCTTGTGTTGTCACAGAATATAGGAGATTCCTTTGCATCAACACCATAATCTTTCAGTTGTTGCTGAATCCAGAGCAGTTGAGCACAGCAGCTTCCAGCAGCAAGATATTCTGCTTCAGTTGTGGAAGTTGCTATGGATGTTTGCTTCTTACTGAACCAAGAGATCAGTCTGTCTCCTAGAAACTGACATGATCCACTTGTACTTTTTCGATCAAGCTTGCATCCTGCATAATCTGCATCTGAATATCCAACTAAATTGAAAGATGAATCTTTAGAATACCATAATCCAACATTTTGTGTGCCCTTAAGATATTTCAAAATACGCTTGGCAGGAGTAAAATGAGATTGTATAGGATTTGCTTGAAATCTAGCACACATGCATACCACAAATACAATATCAGGACGACTAGCAGTTAGGTACAATAATGAACCTATTAAACCTCTGTAAAGTGTCGTCTCAACTGATATTCCCCCTTGATCAGTGTCTAATTTAACTGATGAGCTCATGGGAGTGCTTGCAGCTGAACATGATTCCATACCAATTTCTTTAGCAATTCCTTAGTGTATTTAGTTTGACTGATAAAAGTTCCTGAATCCAGTTGCTTCACTTGTAAACCAAGAAAGAATGTCAGTTCACCCCTCATGCTCATTTCGAATTTATCCTGCATTAACTTAGCAAACTTCTCGCATAATTTGGGGTTAGTTGACCCAAAAATAATGTCATCAACATAAATTTGAACGAGTAGAATATGATCATTCTTGGAAAATTTGAACAAGGTCTTATCAACTGATCCAACAGAGAAAACGTGATCAGTTAGAAATTTTGAAAGAGTTTCGTACCAAGCTCTTGGAGCTTGTTTAAGACCATATAAGGCTTTGTTCAAATAATATACATGATCAGGAAGGTGATGATTGATAAAACCTGGAGGTTGTTCAACCTAGACTTCTTCCTGCAACTGGCCATTCAGAAATGCACTCTTCACATCCATTTGATAGACTTTGAAGTTTTTGAATGAAGCATAGGCGAGGAATATCCTGATCGCCTCCAGTCTTGCAACTAGTGCATATGTCTCATCATAATCAATTCCTTCTTCCTGCCTATAGCCTTGTGCCACTAGCCTTGCTTTGTTACGCACAACTGAACCATCTTCGTTCAGTTTGTTCTTGTACACCAACTTTGTACCTATAACAGTTTTCGAAATTGGTCTTGGAACTAAGTTCCAGACATTGTTATGGATAAACTGATTTAGCTCTTCTTGCATTGAATTTATCCAGTTTCGATCAGCAAGAGCTTCATCAGTCTTCTTGGGTTCTAGTTGTGATACGAAAGCTGAATGAATAAATAGATCGAGCATATGATTTCTTGTTCTTACTGGATCAGATGGTTTACCTATTACCAACTCTGGAGGATGTGATTTCTTCCATCTGAGTTCAGCATTTATTGCTTCTGAATCAGCAACTGCTTCTGTGGGTAACTGAACATTTTCAGTTTCAGTTGGAGCAGTTTTAGTTGGTAACTGAGTGTCATTTGGTTGCTCTATTAACTGATCATTTGGAACAGCTTCTGGTTCTTCTGGTTGATCCAATACTTCCGGTTCAGGTGTTTGGAGATTGCTTTGATTGATATGGATATCTTCTTCATCATCATCATCCAAGCTTATATCTGTAAATCTATCAGCTACTCAACTTGATCAGTTGGTTTATCAGTTAGTACAGTTTCATCAAAAAAAACATGAATAGATTCCTCAACATTTAAAGTATTTTTGTTGAAGACTCTATACGCTTTACTCACAGAAGAATAACCAAGAAATATTCCCTCTGCAGATTTAGCATCAAAGGCTTTTAAATGAGTTTTACCATTGACAAGTATAAAACATCTGCAGCCGAATATTTTGAAGTAGGAAACAACACTTTTTCTTCCATGCCAGATCTCATAAGGTGTTTTCATATGATTCTTATTAATCATTGATCTGTTTTGAGTGTAACACGCAGTGTTCACTACTTCTGCCCAAAACCTTTGAGAGATACCAGAATCAGCAAGCATTGTTTTAGCAGCCTCTTTAATGGTCCGATTTCTCCTTTCAGCTACACCATTTTGCTGAGGAGTTCTAGCTGCTGAGAGCTCATGCCCAATTCCGGCATTCTCTAAATAATTTGAAAGAATTTGATTGATAAACTCAGTTCCTCGATCAGATCTGATTCTATCAATTCCAACTGATTTTTCATTTAATAATCTTTTGAAAAGCTTAATTAGTTGAGCAGCAGTTTGGTCTTTGGACTTCAGAAATATAACCCAAGTGAATCTTGAAAAATCATCTACAACCACCAAGGTGTATTTCATTCCCCCTAAGCTCATGACTGGTATTGGACCAAATAGATCTATATTTAACAGCTCTAAGCATCGGAAAGAAGATTTACGACCCTTGTTCTTAAAAGAAGATTTAATTTGTTTACCAAACTGACATGCTGAGCAAATTTTGTCTTTGATAAAATCCATTTTGGGCAGTCCAGTAACAAGATCGTGGTTACTCAAATATGCAATAGACTTGAAATTCAGGTGGTTTAATCTCTTATGCCACAACCAGTTTTTAGGCAATAAAACATACTGGTGCATAAGGTTGATCATTCCAACTGACTTTGTAAGTGTTTCCACACCTTTTGCCATTTAAGATGATCTCTTCAGTTGAGTTTTTGACTGAACAAGAATGTTTGTCAAACTGAACTGAGAATCCATTATCGCATAATTGACTGATAGTGATCAGATTATACTTCAGATTCTCAACTAATAATACATCATTAATGGTGAAATTATCATGGATAAGCTTGCCATTACCCACAGTTTTACCTTTAGAATTATCTCCAAAACTGATTTTTGGTCCAGTGTATTTGACCAGTTGAGATAATAAATTTGAATCTCATGTCATGTGGCGTGAACATCCACTATCCAAGTACCATATAGATTCAATGCTTGTACCTGTTACCTGCAATCACACACTAGATAAGATTCTGGTACCCCTTTTTCTATTTGGGTCCAAAGTTGATTAGTCCTTTAGGAATCCAGACTTGGATCAGTCTAACTGACCATCCAGTTGCTGTATTCCAGATGGTCTTTCCCTGTTTGTGTGTGCTTGATATATGGTGTGCAGGAGATACCACATGTGATTTGTCCTTTTTCAACTGATTGTTCAGCCAGTATCTTTTCTGAACTGGCATACTGTTGTAGTAATTTGAGTAGCCATTTGAGTAATTTTTGCTGAAAATTTTTTGTTGCTGACTTCGAGAGTCAGTCACAACTTTTGGGCTACAACCAATTCCACATCTTTTGCCCTTGTTCATTGAGTTGGCTGTTCAATCAATTTACTCTGCTCTGTTTGTTCTTGTACCATAACTGATTTCACAAAGTGAATGTATTTCCCTTTGTTTATATTCAGTTTTGGCTGAGTATCTTTGGAAGACGAATTATCTTTACTACAGAATCCTAAACCAGTTTTATCAGTAACTGATTTCTGAGAATTCTGTATATCAGTTAAAGCATCAGACGATTTGTTCCAAGCCTGAATAAGCTCAGTGTGCTTTGAATTTTCAAGCAACAGCTTTTGAAGCATTAATTGATCCCTGCTTCTTTCATTTCTGAGCTCAGCAATTTCCCTTCTCAGACTCAACTTATCAACTGATTCATCAGTTTTTGTTTTATCGTCTTTGGGATCATTTTGCTTCGCTCTGGCTTTTTCAAACGATAAAGCAAGCTTTTGATACTCATTAACCATGTCATGAAATGTCGAAATAAGTTCTTCTCTGGTAAAATCAGTTAAACTAAAATCAAATACCTATTGACTGCTGGACTCTAGTTCTGTATCAGCAGCCATCAAACATTTTACTTCTTCTTCATTGTCACTAGAACTGCATTAAGTTTCTGGTTCTGATTCCTCGCTGTCAGTGTCTGCCCATTTGGCTTTGCTATCTTCAGCTAGGAGTACTTCATGTTTCTTTCTGTAAGGCTTCTTGTCGTACTTAGATCTCCTCTTGTGCTCATACACTTTCTTCTTTCTTTCAGTTGAAACTTGACTGTCCTACTTAGGTTTGGGACAGTCAGCAATATAATGACCTGGTTCGCCACAGTTGTAGCATGCATTTGATTCTTCTCTGGAGTTGTTTCTTTGATATTGCTTCTGAAAGTTCCCTTGATTTTTTCTCATAAATCTTCCAAATTTCTTAATGAACAATGACATGGCATCATTTCTTAGTTGATCAGCAGCTTTTTCAACTGAACCAGTTGGTTCTGTTCTTACAGCAGTTAAGGCAGTAGTAGCTGCTGGAGTAGATGGTTTTCCTTCTGGAGTTTGTAGTTCAAACTCGTATGCCTTCAAGTCAGCAAATAGATCATGGAGTTCAACTTTGTTCAAATCTTTAGATTCCCTCATTGCCAGGGTCTTCACGTCCCATTCCTTGGGAAGACCTCTGATTATCTTCAATGCAACTTCTTTGTTTGAATACACCTTTCCAAGTGCATTTAGTTCATTGATGATGCAGCTGGTTCTCTCATCATATTCATGCATTGTTTCCCCAACTTTCATTCTGATGTTGTCGAACTTCTGCACGGGAACAGAAAGTTTGTTTTCTTTGGTTTGTTCGTTGCCTTCGCAAAGCTGAATTAACTTCTCCCAAATCTCTTTGGATGTCTTGCACATCTTGATTTTACTGAACGTTACTTTGTCCAGTGTTTTGTACAATATATCCTTTGCTACATTATCTAGATTTGCTTTCCTCTTGTCCTCAGTAGTCCACTCATCTCTTGGCTTTTCTATACGATGAGGTGCCCATCAGTAATGGCAACAGCTGTATTGGCTTTCAAAATCTTCATGGGTCCGTCAGTTATAACGTACCACATATCATCATCTTGTGCAGCTAGGCGAGCCTGCATCCTGATCTTCCAATCGTCAAAGTCTTCTCTTGAGAACATAGGAATCTTGTTGAATGAAGACATAGTGAACAATTTGAGTATAGATAATCTTTGATAGGATATAACTTGCTCTGATACTACTTGATAGGATCGGTTAATCGAATAAAGAGTGTTTAGAAGGGGGGTTGAATAAACACTGCTCGAATTTAAATATTCTTCGACAATATGAGTTCAGTTTTGTTACAAACTGAAACTAGATATCCCGTCGGTCAATAACAATCAGTTAAAGTGAATAAAACAGTTGCGAAAAATAAACTGACTGAAAGATAGAGTATCTAACTGAAAAATGAAAACTGAAGTAATGACACAATATGTTTCTGGATGTTCGGAGACTTGAATAACTCCTACGTCACCCCTTCTATCACGAAGATAGGATATCCACTAAAAGACTTTGATCAAATACACGACACTGTACTGACCCACTTCAATTTGGACTTATCACTTTGCCAAAACTGAAACTCTTAGTATACAACACTTTTATAGATCGTAACTAATCTAAGCACAACTTAGAAAATCTATTAAAGATTACAAAGTGCTATATAAGCTCGAGAATGTAGTCTTGAATAATACTGATATGACTGATAAGCGTGAGCTTTGATTTCTGATTGCGAGTAAATATTTCTGCAGCGTAACAGCAAGTGGAAAGAGATAACTGAAAGTCGGGTAGTCTTCAGTTGCTGCCTTCGACTATTTATAGGCTCTCCTCTCAACGGTAATATTAAAGAATGTTTGAATATTCTAACCGTTGATTGCCATGTCGATATATTCAGATAGTCGTACACTGTTTATTCTGCAATGCGGCGTTCCACTACTAGTTGCAGGTAATGTACTATTTGTCGGTTGTCGCTTTCAACTGATGACGTGTACAGCTGAGAGATCAGCTGGTAAAGAATCAGTTGCCGAGAATGAACTTTAGTTGTATCGTTCAGCAGATGACGTGTTCAGTTGATGATTAGTTCAGTTGATGATCAGTTCAGTTGCTTAGTTCAGTTGGTAAGTCTTTTTTTCAAAGCACCGGAATAAATTTCCAACAGGTTGTGAAGGAAATTTACCTTTTTCATGAACATTAAGTGCAGATGCAAATTTAGCAAGAGAATCTTTCAAATCTGTCATGGTTTGAGCAGTTTGAGTATTGATAGACTCTTGCTTTGCAATGAAAGAATTCAATGTATCTTCCAAATTTCTTTTAGGTGGAGGAACATAAGGTGCATAATTTTGAAAATTTTGTTGATTTTAGAAATGTGGTTGTGAAAATTGTGCAGCATTATCATTCCTCCAACTAAAATTTGGATGGTTTCGCCAACCTGGATTGTAATTTTGAGAAAATAGTTCAAAATTTGGCCTTTTGAAATTGTTCAAAACATTGGCTTGTTCATGGAGACATTCTTTAAAAGAGGGCAAAGTGGGACAATCTTTTGTAAAATGATCACTTGTATCACAGATGTGACACACAATTTCTTGAACAGATTTTAATTAACCATTCTTTTTCAATTCAAGTGCATCAACTTTTCTTGCCAAAGAGGTAAATCTAGCTTGAAGATCATGTTCATCTTTGAGAGTGTACATACCTCCACCAGATGTAGGAGATTTAATCTTGTTTGATGGTTCAATTGTACCTATCGTGTCCCAATTTTGAGCATTTTCTGCTAATGAATGATATACTCAATTGCCTCGTTTGGATCTTTATCTTCAAATGTTCCATTACACATAAATTCAACCATTTGCCTATCTTTAGGTGTTAAGCCTTCATAAAATTGAGAAACAACTCTCCAAATTTCAAAACCATGATGTGGACAAAGATTAAGCAATTCTTTGTATATATCCCAACACTAATAAAAAATTTCTCCTTGTTTTTGAGTGAAAGTGATGATTTGCCTTTTAAAAGAATTTGTTCTATGAGATGGAAAAAACTTTTTCAAAAATTGTTGTTGCAATTCATCTCAAGTTCGAATGGATCCCGATCTAAGATTGTAGCCAAGTTTTAGCTTTATCTTTTAAAGAAAAAGGAAAAAGCTTAAGTCGAATGGTGTTCATGCTACAATTTAGATCATTATATGTGTTGCACACTTCTTCAAACTCTCGTAAATGCATGTATGGATTTTCAGAATCTAAGCCGTGAAAATTTGGTAAAATTTGGATAATACCAGGCTTAAAATTGAAATGAGATGCATCAAGGGGAAAAACTAGACATGAAGGTGCACTGGTACGTGTAGGATTCATGTGATCTCTAAGTGTTTTTCGTCTATCATGATCATGTTGAGATTGAATTTTCTCTTCATTTTCTTGGATGGGTTCTTCCGCCATGTTTTATAAAAATAAAGGGTTGTTTCGAATGAGTCGACCACTAAGTGTACGTGACCAAATGCTCATGTAAATGCAAATGCAAAAGAATAAAAACACACAAAAGCAATAAAAATTCAAATAAAGAAAAATAAACTATAAACAAAATTAAATAAACTTGAAATTAAATTATACTTCCCCAGCAACGGCGCCAAAAACTTGTTGCGACTTTGATTGTTGCACTCCCAAGAGCAGGTTGTCCACAAGTAGTATAATTCGATGAATTCGAATATCGTATCCACGAGGAAGCTAAGGTAATTACAAGTCCACTAAAATGTCTTTTTATTTATTTTTTCTTTTAGTTGTTTGAATCTTTAATTGGTAATTTTTAATTGTTTAAATTTTAATTTAAGTAGTTGAGATTAAAGGATCCACTCTTGGTATTTTAATAAATTTAACATTAACGAACATTATTGAAATCCACTTAATAAAATGGTTCCAATATATTAAATAATCATATTTATATAATTTTATAAATAATATATACCAAAACTTATCAATATTGTCAAGTATTTATTGTGCTATATATATATATATATATATATATATATATATATATATATATATATATATATATATATATATATATATTAGTAAACACTAAATCAAGGTTCCCACTTTAAATGATTGGTAAAACCAAACTAACATTTAAACGGTACCAAGAAATTAATATTATGATATATTTATAAATAGTAAATCAAGGTTCCCACTTTAAATAGTTGGTAAAACCAAACAAACATTTAAATGGTTTCAAGTAATTTAATATTATAATATATTCATAATAATAAATCAAGGCATCCACTTTAAATGGTTGGTAATACCAAACTAACATTCAAATGGTTCCAAGAATTTAGTGTAACATATAGCAACAATAAATCAAAACTCCCACTTATAAGTAGAGTATAAAAATGCTTAAAGAAATAAATATAACATAAACAATAAATAATGATTAAATAATATAAAACATAGATTCTTACCTTTTAGTAACCTTATTATCATACCAAGAGTTTCACCTTTTCATCTCAACTTTAGGAAGTTATCTATTTATTATTCAAAGTGTAAAACTTTGAATATGAAATTAACATGCTAATTATATTTAAATGAAGAAAGAAAGGAAAAATATAGAGAGAAATATAATGAACTCAAAGGTTTGTTCATAGAATGAGGGATATCTCAATACATTACAATGCACCCCTATTTATAGTCATTCCTTGGGTAGACCTCTGATTATTTTCAATGAAACTTCTTTGTTTGAATACACCTTTCCAAGTGCATATAGTTCGTTGATGATGCAACTGGTTCTTTCATGCATTGTTTCTCCAACTTTCATTCTGATGTTGTCGAACTTCTGCACGGCAACAGAAAGTTTGTTTTCTTTGGTTTGTTCGTTGCCTTCGCAAAGCTGAATTAACTTCTCCCAAATCTCTTTGGCTATCTTACACATCTTGATTTTACTGAACGTTACTTTGTCCAGTGTTTTGTACAATATGTCCTTTGCTACATTATCTAGATTTGCTTTCCTCTTGTCCTCAGTAGTCCACTCATCTCTAGGCTTTTCAATTCTGTGTGGTGCCCCATCTGTGATTGCAACTGCTGTATTGGCTTTCAAAATCTTCATGGGTCCGTCAGTTATAATGTACTACAGGTCATCCTGTGCAGCTAGATGAGCCTGCATCCTGATCTTCCAATCGTCAAACTCTTCTCTTGAGAACATAGGAATCTTGTTGAATGAAGACATAGTGAACAATTTGAGTATAGATAATCTTTGATAGGATATAACTTGCTCTGATACCACTTGATAGGATCGGTTAATCGAGTAAAGAGTGTTTAGAAGGGGGGTTGAATAAACACTGCTCGAATTTAAAATATTCTTCGACAATATAAATTCACTTCTGTTACAAACTGAAACTGAATATCCCGTCGGTCAATAACAATCAGTTAAACTGAATAAAATAGTTGTGGAAAACTAACTGACTGAAAGATAGAGTATCTAACTGAAAATGATAACTGAAGTAATGACACCACAATTTGTTTCTGGATGTTCGGAGAATTGAGTAACTCCTACGTCACCCCTTCTATCACGAAGATAGGATATCCACTAAAAGACTTTGATCAAATACACGACACTGTACTGACCCACTTCAGTTTGGACTTATCACTTTGCCAAAACTGAAACTCTTAGCATACAACACTTTTATAGATCGTAACTGATCTTAGCACAACTTAGAAAATCTATTAAAGATTACAAAGTGCTATATAAGCTCGAGAAAGTAGTCTTGAATACTACTGATATGACTAATAAGCATGAGCTTTGATTTCTGATTGTGAGTAGATATTTTTGCAGCGTAACAGCAAGTAGGATGAGATTACTGAAAGTCGGGTTTTCTTCAGTTGCTGTCTTCGACTATTTATAGGCTCTCCTCTCAACGGTAACTTTAAAGAATGTTTGAATATTCTAACCGTTGATTGCCACGTCGATATATTCTGACAATCGGACACTGTTCATTCTGCAATGCGGCGTTCCACTACTAGTTGCAGGTATATGTACTATTTTGTCTGTTGTCGCTTTCAACTGATGACGTGTACAACTGAGAGATCATCTGATAACAAATCAGTTGCCGAGAATGAACTTCAGTTGTATCGAACAGTTGACTGAGTTCAGCAGATGACATGTTCAGTTGATGATCATTTCAGTTGCTTAGTTCAGTTGGTAAGTCTTTTTGTCAAAACACCGGAATTAAGTTTCCAACATACGTTAATGAAAATATTGCCCGAACACTTAAAAGTCCCTGGACTTGCAAAATTTTTCGTACCGGTTTAAAATATGACCCAACGAGTAAAAAATACCCCACCAAGGCTCATTTTCAAAAATCACACTTAATTACACCATATATTTAATAATTATTTAGTAAAGATATTTTTTCTTAATAATCCCCGATCTACGTTCCTTGTTCAAGCGCAAAATACTACTAAAGCCCTAATACGTGAAACTTTAATAAACCATGAAATAACCACATATCCATGCAATAATAATGCATTTAATGATTTAAAATAATTAAACACATATTTTAGTAAAACCCTAGATTGCATGCAGTCAGGTTACGTCGTTTGAATTTTCTAGACCTTACATGCAGTCTTTTGGAGGTCATCCAAAAAAACCTGCATCGCTAGATCAACAATGGACTCTGAATTTATGGCTTTAGATAAAGCCGCAGAAGAAAGAGAATGAATTCACACTTTCTATAGGATAATCCTGGTTGTGAAAAACCACCGCTTGCAATAACGATACACTGTGATAATCAATCGTCAGTTGCAAGTGCACAAAACAATAAGTAAAATGGTAGGTCTCGACATATTTGTCGAAAATATATTATATTGAGACAATTAATCTCAAATGGATTTATCACTATGTCACTATGTCACTTTTGAATTGTCGAAACAAGAACTTTATTCAAATGATAACTTGGCGGATCTGCTTACAAAATCCTGGAATAGAGATTAAGTGTATAGTTTGTCAAGAGGAATAAGGTTAAAACCTACACAAAAATTTTGGTTCAGGGGGACAAATAAATAATGAAACTTGAGATAGCACTCGGAAATTATTCCTGTAACACCCGGAATTCCCTGATGTAAACCACATGTATGAAAATTGATAAGTTAATAATTTAATTAATTAAATGTTTTTAAATGTATACATATGATTTCTTAATATGATTAGATTTTTAAAGGTGGAATTGTGCATGATTCAAACTTTTATAATTTTCCAGGCGATTATTCGATGTTTGGCTGAGGAAAAGAGATTGAGGACGAATGAGGGAAAAATATTTTTATTCTCAAAAAATGTGTTTTAATTAATGTTATTTAATTAAATTAGTAGGATTTTATTTTTTTTATGTATCGAGTCTTAATTTATTTTAGAAATCCATTTTCGTCAGAATAAAGGACTTTTTGAAAGCTTATAAATAATTTTTGAGAAAATTTCTACCACAACCTTTTTATGCAGAATTTATTAGGCCTAATTGGACCTAATTAATTAGAATTAGTGGGCTTTTAACCCATTAATTATTTAACCAAAAACCTAAGCTTGCTACGCACCCTCATTTTCGAAAATTTAGACCAAAACCTAGGGTTTGTAGAAGCGTAGTAGCCGAAATTTCTAGAAGACCTAGGAGGGACTTTTTGAAATATTTTTGAAGAAGAAAGTGTAGGAAAGTCGTCTCCCGATCGTCTCTATCGTTCCCTCGCACCAAATATCGAGTTCCAGGTATTTAAAATTGCAAAGGCATGCGCTATACCTTCGTTTTCTCATCATTCACATCATAATGTGTATTTTGGAATGATCTTGCACGCTATACAATATATCTAATTTATATTTACGTTTTTATCGAATATGCATGGAAAAACCTTTTTTCTTCCCTTGAGGCTCACGATTTTGGCATGGTTTGAAGGGGGATGCCAGGTTTCAAAATTCAAATCCTAGCAGGTTTCAAGGTGTTTAAGTGCTGGAATGAATCTGGTTCAAGAAATGTAGAGGGCCGGTCGGATAATAGGGTTTTGGGGACGTTTTTGGATTGATCGGGTAAGGGAAGAGAGGCAGCCATTCATGGGCTCGTTCCAAGAATTGGTTCAGCTCCTGATGGGTCTGAGTGAGGCCTGGGTGGTACATGGGTTTCTAGTCGCAAGGGCTATGGTCGTGGACTGGAGGCTAGGTCACGCAAATTAAGGGTTGGGTCGCATGGGTCTGTTACTATCTTTCTTCGTGCTTGGCTCGCTTTGGGTGTTCCAAGAAGGTGCTCAGGGGTTTTGTCGTTGCCCTAGGTTGGGTGGCTAGGGCCTGTTCTTGATGGCTTTTGTCTAGGGCCGATGATTAGAGCCTAAGGGTTCGAGTAAGGGTTTCGGTTGTAGTGCACAAATTTCAGCGGGTTAAGATGAGGTTTAAATGATCCTAAATATTTTGATTGGGGGCTGTATAAGGCCTGGTTATGTGTTGTTACTCTATGGTTTAAGTTTGGTTAAGCTTCGGGTTGATTCGGGTGAAAACCGAGACTGTCGCCCGAGTTTTAAAACTAATTATGAAACTTATCCAATGAGCTAGGGATTATGTCTAAGAAATGATTTAAAATGTGTTTTAAGGTGTTTTAGTAAGCTTGGATCGATTTGAGTCAAAGTTCTAAGGTCAAGGGGTAAAATGGCCAGGTTAGGGTTTCAGGGGCAAAATGGTCATTTTACATCCGAACTAGGTTGGCAATCCTGGCAGTGTCCTGATAACTGAAATTTTAGGTTTAAAAATTTTAATTTTGAATGAATATGGATTTTTATGTAAAATGTTAAAGAATACGTTGCATATTTGGTTTCAAGAAAATGTTATATTCATGAATTTTTATAAGTAATGGATATGATAAAATGTTTTGAATTATATGATTTGATTGTGATTAATACGAATACAGATACAAAATGATATGATGACATGTAAGGCTAAGTCTCAGTTGACAGTTGAGAGTGTCGTTGATGTCCCCGCTGCCTAATATCATGGTAATACGTAAGATTGATCAATCGACAAACAGCTGATACGAAAGTCATAATTAATGATCTAAATTCATCTAAGGGGAAAACTTATATGTACATGATGTCAGGAAATGATTATGTTTATGAAAGATTGTGAAATTTATGTTAATTATAGTACTTTCACTATTGTTGGATATGTATATTTATTTTGCTATCACGGTTAAAGTGTGTTGAGTTTATAGACTCACTAGGTGTGATTGATGCAGCTGAGCATGAGTATGAGGAGACAAGAGGTGATGATGACTGATCTAATTGACCTGGTGGAGCACGAGAACCCGAGGACCTTGCGTTATTTCTTCAAATATGTTTTTTGAGAATATGTTTAAATTGCATTTTAAACCGTTTATGATTTCAATGTGTTTATAGTTAGACAGATTGTAGCGTCTTACTTGATACTTTTGTTTTTACATAGTAGACGCGTGGGGTGGAACATTTCTATGATTTTAACTGCAGTGATTTATTCGGCTGTCGAATTTATTTTTAATAGAATGTTTCAAATTTTTATATGTATGGGCGTATGTATATGCTTCGGCCGTTGGCTAGATTTAAAAACCAAATTCATTAGAGGTTTTGGGTTGTTTCAGTTGGTATCAAAGCAAGGTTTCCTGAAAAAGGCCTGGTATTTGTTATTACTCTATGGTTTAAGTTTGGGAAGGTTTGGTTGAGTTTCGGGTTGATTCGAGTTTAAACCAGGACTTCGGCCCGAGTTTTAAAATGAATTATGAAACTTATCCAATGAGCTTGGGATTATGTCTAAGAAATGAATTTAAATTTGTTTTAAGGTGTTTTAGTAATCTTGGATGGATTCGAGTCAATGTTCTAAAGTCCAAGGGTAAAATGGTTAAGTTAGGGTTTCAGTAACAAAAATGGTCATTTTGCACCTGAACTAGGTTAGCAGTCCTGGTAGTGTCATGATAACTAAAATTTTATGTTTTAAAATGTTTATTTTGAATGAATATAGATTTTTATGTAAAATGTTAAAGAATATGTTGCATCTTTAGTTTCAAGAAAATGTTATATGCATGAATTTTTATAAGTGATGGATATGATAAAAAATTTTGAACGAGATGATTTCATTGTGACTAATACGAACACAAATACAAAATGATACGATGAAATGTAAGGCTAAATCTCAGTTGACGGGTGAGAGTGTTGTTGATGTCCTTGCCACCTGGTACAAAACGCAAGATTGATCAATCGACAAAAAACTGATACAAAAGTCATAATTAATGATCTAATTTAATCTAAAGCGAAAACGTATACGTACATGATGTTAGGAAATGATTTTGTTTATGTTTATGAAAGATAATGAAAGGTATGTTAATTATAGTATTTTTCACTATTGTTGGATATATATGTATTTTTCTATCACGGTTAAAGTGTGTTGAGTTTTTAGAGTCACTAGGTGTGCAAGTGAGCATGAGTATGAGGAGACAAGAGGTGTTGATGACTGATCTAACTGAGCTGGTGGAGCACGAGAACTCGAGGACCTTTCGTTCTGCAAATATAATCTTCGAGGATATGTTTAAACTGCATTTTAAACAGTTTATGATTTCAATGTGTTTATATATAGATAGATTGTAGCGTCTTACTTGATACTTTTGTTTTTACATAGTAGACGCGTGGGGTGGATAATTTCTATGATTTTAATTGCAGTGATTTATTCAGTTGTCAAATTTATTTTTAATAGAATGTTTCAATATTTTATATGTATGGGCGTATGTAAATGCCTCGGCCTTTGGCTAGATTTAAAAAACAATTTTAGTAGAGGTTTAGGGTCGTTTTAGTTGGTATCAGAGCATGGTATTCTGCAAAACTTTGTGCCACCACCAGCTTCAAAATCTAATAGTCAAGCCTCAAGTCAGAAAGTTTAAATATTTTAAAGGCTATATTGGATTGCATGTTGGTTAGGTTTAGAATTGGACCGTGTTAAGGTATTATGCCTCCCAGACGAGCACCCCGTGATGATAGACATGAGGGTGATCTTGAAAGTAACAGGATTTTTTCCACCGCAACCACAGGAGATCCTGCTACCAGGGTTGTTGAGGGCATAACTCAGCTGATGGAGCGGCCTCGACAGCCTCCGAGGCCACAGTATGACACCTATGAGCAGTTTAGGAGGTTGAATCCTAAGGAGTTTCTGTCACCATCGACCTGTTTGTTGTTGAGGGTAGGATCAGGTCCCTCGAGCTACCCTTTGATATCTAAACATGAGGGACGTTGATAGAGTCTGATGTGACACTTATATGCTGCGAGACGATATGTCTCTTTGGTGGGAAGGAGCAGAGCATTGGGTTAATCTAGCTACCCTCACATGGAATCAGTTCAAGGATATGTTCTATGGCAAGTATTTCACTACAGACGTCAAGGGAGGTCTGACTAGAGAGTCTAGGAGTCCCTGACAGGGGGACACGTGTGTTGCTGAGTTCATCAGAAAGTTTGATACAGGTTTCCACTTCGTGCCTCTCATTGCTAGAGATGCTGCCGAGAAATTGAAGCATTTTATGGATGGCCTCAGACCCACTATTCGTAGGGATGTGATACTGATGAGGCCGACAGATTACGAGGTTGCTACTGCTTGCGCCTATCAGGCTGAGAAATCTTTGAGAGACATTGACTTAAAGTTGCAGCGCAAGAGATAGCAGACTTAGCAGAGTTTTCAGCTCAATAACAAGCACTTTTCAGGACCTCATAGGGCTCCACGGCAACAGAGGCCCCTAGTCAATTCAAGAATCCGGGGAAGCAGAAGCCACCGCAGAATTCATGATACGTCTACTAATTAAATTCTACTAAATTTTTTTAAAAAAAGCGGGCCGAAATGTATACATATATACCCAATTATCAAATAAAATAATATCAATTTAAGAAATCTCCTAGTCTACTGTTCAAATGAAAAAAAGAACATGGTACTAAAAATCTGTCAAATCAACAACGTATTAAAAACTCTTAATCATTTAAAATAATGTTTAAACCCCTGACTCAAGATCATAATATGCGAAAAAACGCAAGGTCCTCGGATTATCCAAAGCACCACAGTCCCAATCCACTTAGTCCTCAGCACCTTCAGTCTCCTTATCAACAAACTGCTCACATGCATTAATCACACCAAGTGAGTCTGAAGACTCTACACATCTGAACCGTAATAACAAGTACATATACATATCATGCAACAGTGAAAAGTACTGTGATCAAAATAAATTTCATGATCTTTAAAAAATAAACATGAACGTAAACATGTCGAATCATATAAAACTGTGACATATCATAAAATCATATACGTATTCATTTCTCCTTATTGAATTCAGATCATTAGTTGTGACTTTCGTACCAGCTCTAAGTCGATGAATCCATCTACGTATAACCGCGGTATTCGACGACGGGGCCATCAGCGACAGTTTTACCCATCCACTGAGCGTTGGCCTTACATGATCGTGTTTTTATTAGTCACAACAAACTCACCTCCTCCAAAAACATGTCATCCGTGTTCAATACTTGTAAAATTCATGCATATACCTACGTTTTCTTAAAATCAAGCATCCACCGTATTTTACAGCATTTTCATAAAAATTCACATTCATAATTAACATATACATATTAAACATGAGTTTCATTATCAGGGTGCCGCCAGGACTGCTAACTTGACCCGGTTGCAAAATGACCATTTTGGCCCTGAAAACCCTAATTGACCATTTTACCACCGGATCATAAATCTCGACCCAAAGCCAATCAAACTTATCAAAATACCTCAAAACATAATTTTAGTCGTTTCTTAGATGTAAACTCAAGCCCACACATTAAATTCTATAATTTGTTTTAAAACTTGGACCGAGGTCCCGGTTTTAACCCAAATTTACTCGAAACTCAACCAAATATTTCCAAACTTAAACCATGACTTAACCACACATGACCAGCCCTTAAATCATATATTTCAGACCAACTAAGACCCTTTAAAGCCCTCGACCAGCTGCTGAAATTTTCTGCACGCAAGATGTTCCAAACCCTAGCACACCTAGCTCCCATATTCTCAACTGTAGACTTGCCTAGACCTGACCAGACCCAAAAAAGACCATCCTAGGACGTAAATAGACCCTACCGGAATGACCTAACCATAGACCACACCCCCATGCACGCAGACATGCATGGTTCACTCGAACAAGCGTATGCGAGCCCCGGTCAAGAAATGGCATCCCTGGACCATGAATTGGACCCAACAAGGTCTACACCATGGCCTGCATCGACCCTTACACTGCTGTGCCCCCTTACCTCACCCGATCGACCCCTAAGCCCCATGTTCCAATATGATCTCAACACTTAAATCTCCTATAAACCTACTGTAAATCGTCCCTTAGACATCAAATCCTAGCAGCCCCTTCGACCATGTCAAAAAACGTAGTTTATATGAAGAAAAATGAAGTGTTCCCTTGTAATTTCGATCCATATGCACATAAAATAGTATATATATTATGTTTTTCATACATAAACACACAAACTGAAACGTCTACCCTTTTTATTGCTTTAAAAGTACTAGAAATTTTAATTTTTTTTTCTAAAATTTTCGTCTTTCCTTAAAATATTTTTCCCCTTAAAATAAATCATCAACCAACTAGCATTTTAAAAATCAACTGAAATAGTCATAAAACTGAAATCGTCTTCTGTTTACCAAAACTAAAAAGCAATAAATTAAAAAGTAAAGCCCATACTTAACCTCTCAAAAATCTCTCAAAAGCATAAATAAAAAGTCTTAAAAATCTTTATCTTAAATCAGTAATCATAAAACATAATGCGGAAAATAGTAGCGTTGATCCTCAGATTGTGTGCACCGACAGTCCAGTAGGATCATCCGTCAAGGCCTCCCTCAACTTCACCTGCATCCATCACACCTACTGAGTCTAAAGACTCAACACATCATAATCTTGATAAAAAGTAATACGTAATACAGTCAACATATAACAGTGAAAAATACTTGTACTTAAAATACCGTTTTCATGAAGATGCATAAACTTAAGCATAAACATTTTCATGACATGCATAACATAAACCTTAACCTTTTTTTTCTTTATCATTACATAAAAACATTTTAACATGATCATAAACATTTTCCTTTTTCCTTTTCCTTTTCCTTTGTTGAATTCAGATCGTTAATTGTGACTTTCCTGATCATGATCATAAATCGATGGATCCATCTACATGTAACCACAGTACTGGGTGGCAAGGGACACCAGCAACACTCACCGGTCAACTGGGCCCTGGCCTATCATTTTTCGAATAGAAATACGATCGTCGGGGCTTCCTCTGGGGCCTTTTCCCCCCAGGATATTCTCATTCTTACCATTATCACAAAAGCGTTACCACATAATCGTAATGATGGAAACACATAATTGTAATGATGGAAACACGATCGTCGGGCTCCCACTGGGACCATCACTCTCACGACGTCGCCAACATTAACGAATTAGTCACAATTATATCACTTCCTTCAACGTTTACATTCTCATTACTTTATAAAAATCATGCATAACATAACATTTTTCGTTTTTGAAACCAAACATGCAACACGTCTTTTAAATGTCTTCTTTAAATCATAAAATTTCCTTATACATTTAAAAATCATAATTTAATCATGAACATTTCATAAAAATTTAAAAATAATCATAATAACATAAAAATAGCATTTAGAGCACTGCCATGGCGTTTACTAATTTTTAGGTGTAAAAAGACCGTTTCACTCCTAGACGTAAAATTCCTCGAATTTGAAATTTTCTGGAATTCATTGACTCAAACATGACCCAAATAATTATTTAAGTCTAAATTATTTTTTTCATAATTTTTTTATCCTAAATATTAATCTTTTTTATTTATCTTTAATTAATTGTTTTGACGGTGTTTTAATCCCGAAAAATCCCAAAATTTATTATAAAATTCCTAAACTTTAAACTTAGACTTAAAATAATTATTTAAGCTTAAACCTAATTTTTCATAATTTTATAAAGCTTCAACTAGGCGTTTCAATTAATTCGTTAATTAGCGTTTCGCGCGGCGATTAAATCCCGAATAAATCCAAAACTCATTATTTTGATCTCAAATTTTAAACATAACATTTTTAAAATTTATTCTACCCTTCAAAGTCATGAGCCACCCCCGTGGACCCATGGATTCGATTTTAGCTTTATTAATTTCGTTTTTGACACCTTATCAAACACACCGAGCCATCTCCTAATTTACCCGAGCCACCTTGAGCCAAAACCTAGCAAACCCACCTAGGGACCCTCTTGACCAAGCCCAGCCAGAAATACCATCCCTGAACTGCTCAAAATCCTCCTGAACAGAAGGCCCATTTTCATGTGTGTGTGGGTGTAGGGTGCTCTTTATGTATTGGGTTCCCTAGTTGCCTAGGACTCTACCAGCCATCTAACCACCGACCACCCATGACCCTGACCTTCCCTGGACCATGCCCAGACCAAGCCCAGACCAACCCAAGTCCCTAAACCCGAGCTGCGAACTCCTGAAGCTTTGACAACAACCTCCCGCTACACCTTGCTGCCATTGCACCTTCCTTATGTTTTCTGATGCTAGGCCTCTACCCATCGAGCCACCCCCTGAACCAGTCCTTCAAACACCCTCCTAGGACCCTAAGGACCTAACCTAACCCAGCCCAAACCCCCTGGCCGAGCCCCTCTCTTCCCTGCACCACAGCAACAACCTGCGCTTTTCCTTGTTCTTCTCGGGTGGGAGTCCTAGCTTGCTAGGACTCCTCCCCAGCCATCCTGACTCGAATCCTAGCCTAGCTAGAACCCTCAACCTGACCCATGGAATCCCATGGCCGTGACCTGGTCCCAGCCAAGACCGTGCCCTCCTCTCCCTTAAGAAACGCGATCCCTCAAGCTTTTGACAAGAAGTTTACGGTTTCTGCTTCTTCTTGTTTCTTTCTTTATTTGTTTCATTCGAGTGTTGGGTGGTGTGTGAAACTCTGAAACCTGTAAAAACCTTACTTGAACTTCCCCTAATCATGGCAGCCCCTTAACTAAACAATAAACATGTTATTGGATTAGAAAAATCGAGTTCATCATGTACACATGCAATACAGCGAAATTTTCTGAATATTTTTCTATGAACTTCATGCATAAAATCATTCAAACAATACTATGATATGATGGATGAGAAAAGGAGATGTATTGCGTGCCTTTGCGTTAAATACGCTCGAATATCCGTTGACGACGAAGAACGGGAGACGACTTTGGCTTGTTCTTGCTTTCCCTTCGAAAAATCTCTCCTAGGTTGCTTTGTATGTGTGCTGCCGTGTGTGGTGAGGTGAACGAAGGAGAGTTTTCAGAAAATAAAAATAGGTGGCCGATGGTTGTGTCTAGAGTGTAGGGTTTATTTACATATTTTATACACTAATTAACTACTAACTAGGCTTTGACCTATTAAGCCAATTAAATAAGCCCATTAGTCTAATTAGGTTTTAAATAAAATATTAACAATATTTTGTTTAATTAGTCATGTGAATTTATTAGCCGGGTTTCCCAAAATGCTCGCATTTTAGTTGAAAAACCAACACCGATAAAATTTACGTTCCGGCGTATAAAATCACCTCAAAACCCTTTATTTCAAAAATACTAAAAAGCTTCAACCATATTTTAAATAATTAAAATTAATCATTTAATAAAAACATTTTACACTTTACAGCCCCCGGTCCCCGTTCCTCGTTCGTCGCTTGAATATTCCTTAAAAATACAATTTTATGCATGATGACAATAAAAATCTCATTAGCATATAAACAAGTATGTCACATAATTAATTAGCGATTAAAATCAATTAATTACTCATTTTTCATATTTCTTAGATTTGCATGCAGTTGGATTACGTCGTCTTAATTTTGGACCTTACAATTCCTCCTCCCCTTAAATAAAATTTCGTCCTCGAAATTAGAATTTACCGAATAGTTCAGGATTGCGATTCTTCAAGTCCCTCTCGGTTTCCTAAGTAGCTTCCTCTTCCGGGTGATTCATCCAATTGACCTTGACCATTGGAATTACTTTGTTCCGCAATCGCTTTTCTTACCTTGCTAAGATTTGGACAGGTTTTTCCTCAGAAGTCATATTTGGCGCTAATTGAGGAGGCTCATAATTAAGCACATGTGACGGATTCGACATGTACTTCCGCAGCATTGAGATGTGGAACACATTGTGAACTCTTGCAAGCACTGGTGGCAATGCCACTCTATAAGCTAGTGTCCCAATCCTCTCCAAGATCTCGAACGGGCCTATAAATCTAGGACTAAGCTTGCCTTTCTTGCCAAAGCGCATAACACCCTTCATATGTGCTATTTTCACAAACACATGGTCGCCCACTGCAAACTCTAATTCCCTTCGTCTTTTGTCTGCATAACTCTTTTGTCGGCTTTGTGCAGTCTTCATTCTATCACGAATTTTGACTACAAGCGCAGCAGTCTCTTCAATCACATCTGGACCAATATCTCTTCTTTCCCCAACCTCGTCCCAATGAATAGGAGATCTACACTTCTTCCATAGAGTGCCTCAAAAGAGCCATCCCAATTGAAGATTGGAAACTATTATTAAAGGTGAACTCCACTAGAGGTAACATTGGTTCCCAACTGCCATGGAAATCAGTAATGCATGCTCGCAATAGATCTTCCAAAATCTGTATAACTCTTTCTGACTGACCATCGGTTTGAGGATGGAATGCTGTACTGAACAATAGTTTTGGTCCCCATCGCTGCATGCAGACTTTTCCAAAAAGATGACTGTAAATCGTGGATCTCTGTCAGAAATAGTAGACACTGGAATCCCATGCAGACGAAACTATCTCCCGAATATATAACTCTGCATACTGAATCATGGTGAATTTCGTCTTAATAGGTAGAAAATGCGCTGATTTCGTAAGACGATCCACAATCACCCAAATGGCATTCGATCCTTTGACGGTTTTTGTCAATCCCACTACGAAGTCCATAGTGATATTCCCCCATTTCCACTCGGGAATAGGGAAAGGCTTCAATTTTCCCGCTGATCTCAGATGCTCTGTTTTGACTTGCTGACAAGTCAAACACTCGGATGCATATCTCAGAATGTCCTTCTTCATGCCTGGCCACCAATATAACAACTGCAAATCTCTATACATCTTTGTACTGCCCGGATGAATGGAGTATGGTGAGTCATGGGCTTCCTTCATAATAAGATCTCTCAAAGAATCGTTACTAGGAATCCATAGACGGTCTCGATAACGGACTAAACCATCCACTACTGAATATAAACTCCGGCCCTTGGCCTCATCTCTTGCTCTCCAGTTTTGCAACTTCTCATCAGTAGACTATCCATCACGAATTCTGTCTCTCAAAGTCGACTGCATTGATAATGTGGCAAGATTAGGGGCCTCGCCCCTAGCATACACTGTAATCTCAAACCGCTGTCTCGGACTGCAACGGTCTTTGGAGTGATAAATGAGTGATAACTGCTGCTTTTGTACTCAACGCATCTGCCACTACATTAGCTTTCCCCGGATGGTAGCTAATGTCACAATAATAGTCCTTTACCAATTCAAGCCATCTGCGCTGTCTCATATTCAACTCTTTTTGGGTGAAAAGTATTTCAAACTTTTATGATCGGTGAATATTTTGCATTATTCCTCATAAAGGTAGTGTCTCCAAATTTTTAGTGCAAAGACTACTGCTGCAAGCTCAAGATCATGAGTAGGGTAGTTCTTTTCATGAATTTTCAACTGTCTTGACGAATAGGCGATAACTCGGTCGTTTTGCATCAGAACTGCGCCCAAACCAAGTTTAGAAGCGTCGGTAAAAAGAACATACTCCCCTTGCCCCGATGGCATAGATCACACTGGTGCGGATACCAAGGCTTGCGTCAACTTGTCAAAACTGTCTTGACACTCGGGTTCTCAAATAAACTTTGCATTTTTCTTTGTCAAGGCGGTCATAGGTACCGCTATAGATGAGAACCCCTGAATAAACTTGCAGTAATAGCCAGCTAGTCCAAAGAAACTCCGAATCTCGGTGACACTTTTCGGTACTAGCCACTCTTTCACTGCTTCCACTTTGCTTGGATCGACTTCCACTCCACTACTGGAAATGATGTGGCGTAAGAATGCCACTCTATCAAGCCAAAACTCGCACTTACTGAACTTTGCATAGAGTTTTCTATCTTGCAGTACTTGTAGTGTTGTCCTCAGATGGCGACTATGCTCCTCTATGCTCTTGGAATAGATCAATATGTCATTAATGAAGACAATAATAAACTGATCCAGATACGGCTGAAATACGCGATTCATGAGATCCATGAAGATCGCTGGCGCATTGGTCAACCCGAATGGCATGACCATAAACTCATAGTGCCCATATCTTTTGCGAAACGCTGTCATGTGAACATCAGACTCTTTGACTTTCAATTGATGGTATCCAGATTGCAGATAAATCTTAGAAAATATCAATGCTCCTTGTAACTGATCAAATAAATCTTCGATTCTAGGTAGTGGATACTTATTTTTGATGGTAACAATACCGGAGCGCCCCATGGAGAGTTACTATGACGAATGAAACCCTTGTCTAGAAATTCTTGAATTTGATCTTTCAATTATTTCATTTCGGCAGGTGCTAGACGATATGGTGCTTTGTTATAGGAACAGTGCCCAGCATAAGATCAATAGAGAATTCCACTTCACGATCGGGGGGAATGCCAGAAACGTCCTCGGGAAAGACGCTAGGAAAATCTCTCACAACATCAACATCTTCTAACTTCTGACTGGTAGATGCATGTGTAGTAGTGACACATGCTAGATAAGCTTGACATCCACGCATAATAAGCTTCCTCGCACATAGACAAGAGATGTTGGGCGGAATTTGCTTGTTTCTCACCGCCTCAAAGACAAAAGATTTTCCACTAGGTGGCCTAATAGTTACTGATCGCTGAGGAAAATCAATTGAAGCTCCATTCACTGATAACCAATCCATCCCAAGTATAATATCGAATTCGGGCATAGGAAGGACAATAAGATCTGCCCGGACAACATCTTTGAGTAAACGAAGTTCCAGATTCTTAACAATCTTAGTCGTGAGCATCTGGTCACCAGAAGGGATAGTAACTTTGAAACCCAAACCCATATCTTGAGGAGTAATTTTCAGTCTTTTGATGAAGGTTTCAGATATGAATGAATGTGTAGCTCCTGAATCTAGCAAGGAATAGGTAGCTACACCTAGAATGATGATCCTCCCTGCGGCGAAGATGTCATTTAAATCTTTTTGCGTTGAATCTCAAGGATTTACTATCATTAATTCCCAAGGTTATATGAAAATTTCGTGTTGAACTTAAACATTCCTTGAAACAAATTGCACTTTAGTCCCTCAATTTTTTGAAGTTTGCATTATTGACCCCAAATTTCGAATAATTGCAATTAAGTCATTATACTATTTCGTAATTATGTTTTAGTCATTTATGTTTCGAGAATTGTACTTTTGATCATTAAGAATTCAGAAATTGCACTTAGGTCCCTTATATTTCGAAATATTGGAATTTGGTCCCTTAAATTATCAAATTTGGATGTTAACCTCTCCAACAATTCGAAATCCATCCTAAACCCATTAATTCTGATTTCCTTTAATTTTGGCCCTAAAAATTTTTGTTTGGAATCATTTCATCGTTCACATAAAACAAGGCGCAAGATTCAAATCATTTTCCATGGTTTCTAACATCATAAATTAAGTCCAACTAAGTAGAACATGCAACCTAATTTTTCACTAGGTTGAATCTTGATTCCCAATCAATTCTAATAACCAATTTAACACTTCATGCAATAATAAGCAATATAAAAATGTTAATGACTAGGTTACCCGTGATTAGTGTAGTGTCTGCCTCTTCCTCAGCTTCCTCGGCATTCATAACATAAGCTCGTGCCGTAGTAGCTTCTTTCCTCTTTCGGCAATCAATAGCTTTGTGACCAGCCTCCTTGCAGTAGAAACAATTAAATGATCCCAACTCGCATTTGCCAAGATGTATACGGTTGCACTCTTTGCATGGTTGCCTTTCAGCAGGCTTTGGTGCTCCAGGATTTTGTGGCTTTGGTGGAGCTGGCTTCTTGACTGGACCTTGGGGCTTTTGAGGCCCTTGAGGCCTAGGAGGACCCGTATATGGCTTCTTATTCGGCTGGTTGTTATTCTGGTAGTGCTGCCTCTTGCGCTGAATCTCAAAATCAATGTCCTTCAAGGACTGCTCACCATGATATGCATAAGTAACTGCCATAGCATAATTCCCCGAATGCATCATCATAACTTTATCCCGAATGGTAGGTCGTAGGCCATCCATGAAATGCCTAAGCTTTTCTTCCGCATCCCCAAGAATAAGGGGTACAAAGTGGCAACCCCTATCGAATTTCTTCACAAAATCAGCAACAGATATGTCTCCCTGACGGAGAGTCATAAATTCCCTCTTTATATGGCTTCTGACATCAGCAGTAAAGTATTTCTCATAGAATTTTGTCTTGAACTGTGCCCAAGTGAGTGTAGCAAGGTCAACACCATGCTCGGCTCCTTCCCACCATAAAGAAGCGTCGTCCCTAAGCAGATAAGTAGTACACCTCACACGGTCGGCGTCTCCCATGTCCAGATAGCGAAAATATACCTCGAGTGAACGGATCCAACTCTCAGCAGCAAATGGATCGGTGGTGCCAGAAAATTCCTTCGGCCCTAGCCTCCGGAAATGCTCATAGATATCCTGTTGTGGCCTAGGTGGCTGCTGTAGCTGCTGCTGCCGCATCTGCTGTAACTGCAACTGTAACAACTGCTGTTGTAACTGCTGCTGCTGTAATTGTTGCTCGAAGAGACGAGCCATACCCTCTAATGCACGAGTAGCAGGATCCTCTAGAGGAGGTGGTGGTGGTGGTGGTGCATTTCTTTGACTATTCCCTCGATGATTAACACTGTTCTCTTCCTGATTCTCGATAACGACTGCACGTCTATTAGGCATTTTATCTGAACGTTTTCCAAATTCTAATGTAACCAACATGCAGTTAAATCTAAGTTCTCTAATCATGTAACATGTCCTAATTCATTTTAGCAATTTAAGCATGCAAAGCATAAATACTCAAAAAGCTAATAAACACGTATCATAAACATAATATTCTTATCGTCATGCAGGTAACAACATATTAAATCACATAAAGCATGTAAAACTTACAACTTTGAGACTTGACGACTGATCTTCCCAGCACTGATGGTGGCACAACCCTTTACAGGAACTTTCTCTGATACCAACTGAAACGTCTACCCTTTTTATTGCTTTAAAATTACTAGAAATTTTTTATTTTTTTTCTAAAATTTTCGGCTTTCACTAAAATAAATCATCAACCAACTAGAATTTTAAAAATCAAGTGAAATAGTTATAAAACTGAAATCGTCTTCTGTTTACCAAACCTAAAAAGCAATAAATTGAAAGTAAAGCCCATACTAAACCTCTCAAAAATCTCTCAAAACATAAATAAATAGTCTTAAAAATCTTTATCTTAAATCAGTAATCATAAAACATAATGCGGAAAATTGTAGCGCTGGTCCTCAGGTTGTGTGCACCGACAGTCCAGTAGGATCATCCGTCAAGGCCTCCCTCAACCTCACCTGCATCCTTCACACCTAGTGAGTCTAAAAATTCAACACACCATAATCTTGATAACAAGTAATACGTAATACAGTCAACATATAACAGTGAAAAATACTTGTACTTAAAATATCGTTTTCATGAAGATGCATAAACTTAAGCATAAACATTTTCATGACATGCATAACATAAAACTTAACCTTTTTTTCCTTATCATGACCTAAAAACATTTTAACATGTTCATAAACATTTTCTTTTCCTTTTCTTTTTCTATAATAGCCTAGCCCGGTGTACGGTACGGTTTAAGTTTTCGTATGGTTATGGATTAATTGATTAAGTTTAAGTTTGAGTTTGATTTAGATGTTAAGAGTTGTGTTTATGGGTTATAGTATGGTTGGTTATTGTTTTGTGGCTTTGTTGACGTTCATTGATGGTAGTTGTATTGTATCAGTGTTTCGGTTCGATTTTAGTTGCATTAGATTTTGTCTTGGCCGAGAGGGGACCGCACCCGCGCTCCAGGTAGTCACCGCACCCGCGGTCTCATGCTTCAGAATTTGGTGTTTTTCCCGCAGCCTTACCGCACCCGCGGTGTTAAGGTGACCGCACCCGCGGTGTAAGCAGCGCACCCGCGGTAATGTTAGGACCGCACCAGCGGTCGTCAATTCCAGATTTTTGGATGGGAGGCCGTGAGCTTAGTGCACCCGCGGTAAGGATTGGAGCGCACCCGCGGTCGCGCACAGCAAAAGCGTGTTTCGAGATTTTAAGTGATATATTGGATGAGTTGGCTTCATTTCCATCACTTCTTTCCCCTCTTTTTCGATATTTCTCTCCTTGGAGCTAGGGTTTCCTCATTTTCTTTGAATTCCTACCGTTGATTCTTGGATCTTGGGGGATTATTGAGTTGAGATCGAAGTTCTTCTTGGTTCTAGGAAGCTAAGGTAAGCTTTTGGTGTTGTTTATTCTTGGTTTTGGGGTGAGAGATGATATGGGTTTGTTGATTGTGTTGGTTTTATGGATTAATTGACTTGGGTTTTTTATTATTGAGATGTTGATGGTGTTATTCATGGTTTATTGTTGTAGGATTTGTTCCAAGAGTATAGAATCAATAGATTTCAATTGTAGTAAGTGGAATCTCATTTATTGTGCTCACATGATACTATATGTATTGTTTTTCAATGGTTTTAATGTGTTATTCCCTTCATTCGATTCATGTTTATGTATTGATACATTTGTTATGTATATTGTAGGCATTTTATGTCTCAATTATTGAAAAGGTAATACAAGAGAAAAGAGTTTGCAAAGTGTTTAATGCTGAGTTTTATACTCATTTCAGTTTATTCATGTGATGCAGATCAGAGCGACGGACCAGGACGTTGATTGTGGGCCGGAGTCATATGCATATAGAGAAGGAAGGAAGAAGATATTTTGTTGGCATTTTGGGCATGATCATAGGAATGATATTTTGTCTTTTTGTCATATCATTTGATTGATCATGTATATACTCTTGATTGAAAATGTTTTATGGAAATGTATTTTGAATCCTTCCTACCTTCAAGAAAAATTTTAAATTCTGCTGTATTTTATTAAATTGGGTCGAGGTGTCACATTTTCCTTTTCCTTTGTGGAATTCAGATCGTTAATTGTGACTTTCCTGATCATGATCATAAATCGATGGATCCATCTACATGTAACCATAGTACTGGGCGGCGGGGGACACCATCAACACTCTCACCGGTCAACTGGGCCCTGTCCTATCATTTTTCGAATAGAAATACGATCGTCGGGGCCCCCTCTGGGGCCTTTTCCCCTCACGATATTCTCATTCTGACCATTACCACAAAACTGTTACCACATAACTGTCACCACATAATCGTAATGATGGAAACACGCTCGTCGGGCTCCCACTGGACCATAACCCTCACGACGTCGCCAACATTAATGAATTAGTCACAATTACATCACTTCATTCAACGTTTACATTCTCATTACTTTATAAAAATCATGAATAACATAACATTTTTTGTTTTTGAAACCAAGCATGCAACACGTCTTTTAAATGTCTTTTTTAAATCAAAAAATTTCCTTAGACATTTAAAAATCATAATTTAATCATGAACATTTCATAAAAATTTAAAAATAATCATAATATCATAAAAATAGAATTTAGAGCACTGTCATGGCGTTTACTAATTTTTAGGTGTAAAAATACCGTTTTACCCCTAGACGTAAAATTTCTCGAATTTTACTTTTTCTTGAATTCATTGACTCTAACATGACCCAAATAATTATTTAAGCCTAAATTAATTTTTTCATAATTTTATTTATCTTAAATATTAAACTTTTTCAGTTATCTATAATTAATTGTTTTGACGGTGTTTTAATCCCGAAAAATCCCAAACTTTATTATAAAATTCCTAAACTTTAAACTTAGACTTAAAATAATTATTTCAGCTCAAACCGAATTTTTCATAATTTTATAAAGCATAAAACTAGGTGTTTCAATTAATTCGTTAATTAGCGTTTCGCGGGCGATTAAATCCCGAATAAATACAAATCTCATTATTTTGATCCCAAATTTTAAACATAACATTTTTAAGATTTATTCTACACTTCCAAGTCTTGAGCCACCCCCGTGGACCCATGAATTCGATTTTAGCTTTATTATTTTCGTTTTTGACCCCTTATCAAATACACCGAGCCATCTCCTAATTTACCCGAGCCACGCCCAAGCCACCTTGAGCCAAAACCTAGCCAACCCACCTAGGGACCCTCCTGATCAAGCCCAACCCGAATTACCATCCCTGGACCGCTAAAAATCTTCCTGAACAGAAGTCCCATTTTCATGTTTGTGTGCGTGTAGGGTGCTCTTTATGTATTGGGTTCCCTAGTTGCCTAGGACTCTACCAGCCATCTAACCACAGACCACCCATGACCCTAACCTTCCTTTGACCAAGCCCAGACCAATCCAAGCCCCTAAACCCAAGCTCTGAACTCATGAAGCTTTGACAGCAACCTCCCGCTACACCTTGCTGCCATTGCACCTTCCTTACGTTTTCTGATGCTAGGCCTCTACCCTTCGAGCCACCTCGAACCAGCCCATCAAGCACCCTTCTAGGACCCTAAGGACCTAACCTAGCCCAGCCCAGACCCCCTAGCCGAGCCCCACTCTTCTCTGCACCACAACAACAACCTGCGCTTTTCCTTATTCTTCTCGGGTGGGAATCCTAGCTTGATAGGACTCCTCCCCAGCCCTCCTGACTCGAATCCTAGCCTGACTAGAACTCTCAACCTGACCCATGGAACCCCTTGGCCGTGCCTGGTCCCAGCCAAGACCGTGCCATCCTCTCCCTTAAGAAACCCGATCCCTCAAACTTTTGACAGCAAGTTTACGGTTTCTTCTTGTTCTTGTTTCTTTCTTTATTTGTTTCAGTCGAGTGTTGGGTGGTGTGTGATACTCTGAAACCTGTAAAAACCTTAATTGAACTTACCCGAATCATGGCAGCCTCTTAACTGGCAGCCTCTTAACTAAACTATAAACATGTTATTGGATTAAAAAAATTCGAGTTCATCATGTACACATGCAATACACCGAAATTTTCTGAATATTTTTCTATGAACTTCATGCATAAAATCATTCAAACAATACTATGATATGATGGATGAGAAAAGGAGATATATGGCGTGGCTTTGCGTTAAATACGCTCGAATATCAGTTGACGACGAAGAACGGGAGACGAATTTGGCTTGTTCTTGCTTGCCCTTCGAAAAATCTCTCCTAGGTTGCTTTGTATTCTGCCGTGTGTGGTGAGGTGATCGAAGGAGAGTTTTCAAAAAATAAAAATAGGTGGCCGATAGTTGTGTCTAGAGTGTAGGGTTTATTTACATATTTTATACACTAATTAACTACTAACTAAGCTTTGGCCTATTAAGCCAATTAAATAAGCCCATTAGTCTATTTAGGTTTTAAATAAAATATTAACAATGTTTTGTTTAATTAATCATGTGAATTTATTAGCCGGGTTGCCCAAAAAGCTCGAATTTTAGTTGAAAAACCAACACCGATAAAATTTACGTTCCGGCGTATAAAATCTCCTCAAAACCCCCTTTATTTCAAAAATACTAAAAAGCTTCAACCATATTTTAAATAATTAAAAATAATCATTTAATAAAAAAATTTACACTTTTCAGCCCCCGGTCCCCGTTCCTCGATCGTCGCTTGAATATTCCTTAAAAATACAATTTATGCATGATTACAATAAAAATCTCATTAGCATATAAACAAGTATGTCACATAATTAATTAGCCATTAAAATCAATTAATTACTCAT
This sequence comes from Primulina eburnea, assembly GCF_022965805.1. Taxonomy (NCBI): domain Eukaryota; kingdom Viridiplantae; phylum Streptophyta; class Magnoliopsida; order Lamiales; family Gesneriaceae; genus Primulina; species Primulina eburnea. The sequence continues at coordinate 15,410,824 of NC_133111.1, forward strand.
TTTTCATATTTCTTAGATTTGAATGCAGTTGGATTACGTCGTCTTAATTTTGGACCTTACAATTCCTCCTCCCCTTACATAAAATTTCGTCCTCGAAATTAGAATTTACGGAATAGTTCAGGATAGCGAGTCTTCAAGTCCCTCTCGGTTTCCTAAGTAGCTTCCTCTTCCGGGTGATTTATCCACTTGACCTTGACCATTGGAATTACCTTGTTCCGCAATCGCCTTTCTTGCCTTGCTAAGATTTTGACAGGTATTTCCTCATAGGTCATATTTGGCGCTAATTGAAGAGGCTCATAATTAAGCACATGTGACGGATTCGACATGTACTTCCGCAGCATTGAGATGTGGAACACATTGTGAACTCTTGCAAGCACTGGTGGCAATGCCACTCTATAAGCTAGTGTCCCAATCCTCTCCAAGATCTCGAACGGGCCTATAAATCTAGGACTAAGCTTGCCTTTCTTGAAAAAGCGCATAACACCCTTCATAGGTGCTATTTTCACAAACACATGGTCGCCCACTGCAAACTCTAAGTCCCTTCGTCTTTTGTCTGCATAACTCTTTTGTCGGCTTTGTGCAGTCTTCATTCTATCACAAATTTTGACTACAAGCGCGGCAGTCTCTTCAATCATATCTGGGCCAATATCTCTTCTTTCCCCAATCTCGTCCCCATGAATAGGAGATCTACACTTCTTTTCATAGAGTGCCTCAAAAGGAGCCATCCCAATTGAAGATTGGAAACTATTATTGCAGGTGAACTCCACTAGAGGTAACTTTGGTTCCTAACTGCCTTGGAAATCGATAACGCATGCTCGCAGTAGATCTTGCAAAATCTGTATAACTCTTTCTGACTGACTATCAGTTTGAGGATGGAATGATGTACTGAACAATAATTTGGTCCCCATCGCTGCATGCATACTTTTCCAAAAGATGACATAAATTGTGGATCTCTGTCAAAAACAATAGACACTGGAATCCCATGCAGACGAACTATCTCTCGAATATATAACTCTGCATACTGAATCATGGTGAATGTCGTCTTAATAGGTAGAAAATGCGTTTCGTAAGACGATCCACAATCACCCAAATGACATTCAATCCTTTGACGGTTTTTTGCAATCCCACTACGAAGTCCATAGCGATATTCTCCCATTTCCTCTGGGGAATAGGGAGTGGCTTCAATTTTACCGCTGGTCTCTGATGCTCTGCTTTGACTCGCTGACAAGTCAAACACTCGGATACATATCTCAGAATGTCCTCTTCATGCCTGGCCACCAATATAACAACTGCAAATCTTTATACATCTTTGTACTGCCCGAATGAATGTAGTATGGTGAGTCATGAGCTTCCTTCATAATAAGATCTCTCAAAGAATCGTTACTAGGAACCATAGACGGTCTCGATAACAGACTAAACCATCCACTACTGAATATAAACTCTGGCCCTTGGCCTCATCTCTTGCTCTCCACTTTCGCAACTTCTCATCAGTAGACTATCCATAACAAATTCTGTCTCTCAAAGTCGAATGCACTGATAATGTGGCAAGATTAGGGGCCTCGCCCCTAGCATACACTGTAAGCTCAAACCGCTGTATCTCGGACTGCAAAGGTCTTTGGAGTGATAAATGAGTGATAATTGCTGCTTTCCTACTCAACGCATCTGCCACCACATTAGCTTTCCCCCGTATGTTAGCTAATGTCACAATCATAGTCCTTTACCAATTCAAGCCATCTGCGCTGTCTCATATTCCACTCCTTTTGGGTGAAGAAGTATTTCAAACTTTTATAATCGGTGAATGTTTTGCATTATTCCCCATAAAGGTAGTGTCTCCAAATTTTTAGTGCAAAGACTACTGCTGCAAGCTCAAGATCATGAGTAGGGTAGTTCTTTTCATGAATTTTCACCTGTATTGACGCATAGGCGATAACTCGATCGTTTTGCATCAAAACTGCGCCCAAACCAAGTTTAGAAGCGTCGGTATGAAGAACATACTCCACTTGCCCCGATGGCATAGATAACACTGGTGCATATATCAAGGCTTGCTCCAACTTGTCAAAACTGTCTTGACACTCGGTCCTCAAATAAACTTTTCATTTTTCTTTGTCAAGACGGTCATAGGTACCGCTATAGATGAGAACCCCTGAATAAACTTGCAGTAATAGCCAGCTAGTCCCAAGAAACTGCGAATCTGGGTGACACTTTTCGGTACTGGCTACTTTTTCACTGCTTCCACTTTGCTTGGATCGACTTCCACTCCACTACTGGAAATGATGTGGCCTAAGAATGCCACTCTATCGAGCCAACACTCGTACTTACTGAACTTTGCATAGAATTTTCTATCTTGCAGTACTTGTAGTGCTATCCTCAGATGGCGACTATGCTCCTCTATGCTCTTGGAATAGATCAATATGTCATCAATGAAGACAATAATAAACTGATCCAGATACAGCTGAAATACGCGATTCATGAGATCCATGAAGATCGCTGGCGCATTGGTCAATCCGAATGGCATGACCATAAACTCATAGTGCCCATATCTTGTGCGAAACGTTGTCTTGTGAACATCAGACTCTTTGACTTTCAATTGATGGTATCCATATCGCTGATCAATCTTAGAAAATATCGATGCTCCTTGTAACTGATCAAATAATCTTCCATTCTAGGTAGTGGATACTTATTTTTTATGGTAACCCGATTAAGCTAACGATAATCAATACAAAGACGCATGCTACCATCTTTCTTTTTCACAAACAATACCGGAGCGCCCCATACAGAGTAACTAGGGCGACTGAAATCCTTTTCTAGCAATTCTTGAATTTGATCTTTCAATTCTTTCATTTCGGCATGTGCTAGACGATATGGTGCTTTTGATATAGGAACAGTGCTCAGCATAAGATCAATATAGAATTCCACTTCACGATCGGGCGGAATGCCAGAAACGTCCTCGGGAAAGACACTAGGAAAATCTCTCAGAACATCAACATCTTCTAACTTCTGACTGGTAGATGCATGTGTAGTAGTGACACATGCTAGATAAGCTTGGCATCCACGCTTAATAATCCTCCTCGCACAGACAAGAGATGATGTGCGGCATTTGCTTGTTTCTCGCCGCCTCAAAGACAAGATTTACCACTAGGTGGCCTATTAGATACTGATCGCTGACGAAAATCAATCGAAGCTCCATTCGCTGATAACCAATCCATCCCAAGTATAATATCGAATTCGGGCATAGGAAGGACAATAAGATATGCCCGAACAACATCTTTGAGTAAACGAAGCTCCAGATTCTTAACAATCTTAGTCGTGAGCATCTGATCACCAGAAGGGATAGTAACTTTGAAACCCAAACCCATATCTTGAGGAGTAATTAACAGTCTTTTGATGAAGGTTTCAGATATGAATGAATGTGTAGCTCCTGAATCTAGCAAGGCATAGTTAGCTACACCTAGAATGATGATCCTCCCTGCGGTGAAGATGTAATTTAAATCTTTTCGCGTTGAATCTCAAGGATTTACTATCATTAAATCTCAAGGTTATATGAAAATTTCGTGTTGAGCTTAAACATTCCTTGAAACAAATTGCACTTTAGTCCCTCAATTTTTTGAAATTTGCATTATTGACCCCAAATTTTGAATAATTGCAATTAAGTCCTTATAATATTTCAAAATTATGTTTTAGTCCTTTATGTTTCGAGAATTGCACTTTTGATCATTAAGAATTCAGAAATTGCACTTAGGTCCCTTATATTTCGAAATATTGGAATTTGGTCTCTTAAATTATCGAAATTGGATGTTAACCCCTCCAACAATTCGAAATCCTTCCTAAACCCCTTAATTCTGATTTCCTTTAATTTTGGCCCTAAATCCTTTTATTTTGAATCATTTCATCCTTCACATAAAATAAGGCGCAAAATTCAAATCATTTTCCATGGTTTCTAACATCATAAATTAAGTTCAACTAAGTAGAACATGCAACCTAATTTTTCACTAGGTTGAATCTTGATTCCCAATCAATTCTAATAACCAATTTAACACTTCATGCAATAATAAGCAATATAAAAATGTTAATGACTAGGTTACCCGTGATTAGTGTAGTGTCTGCCTCTTCCTCAGCTTCCTCGGCATTCATAACATAAGCTCGTGCCGTAGTAGCTTCTTTCCTCTTTGGGCAATCAATAGCTTTGTGACCAGCCTCCTTGCAGTAGAAACAATTAAATGATCCCAACTCGCATTTGCCAAGATGTATACGGTTGCACTCTTTGCATGGTTGCCTTTCAGCAGGCTTTGGTGCTCCAGGATTTTGTGGCTTTGGTGGAGCTGGCTTCTTGACTGGATCTTGACGCTTTTGAGGCCCTTGAGGTGTATGAGGACCCGTATATGGCTTCTTATTCGGCTGATTGTTATTCTGGTAGTGCTGCCTCTTGCGCTGAATCTCGAAATCAATGTCCTTCAAGGACTGCTCAGCGTGATATGCATAAGTAACTTCCATAGCATAATTCCCCGGACGCATCATCATAACTTTATCTCGAATGGTAGGTCGTAGGCCATCCTTGAAATGCCTAAGCTTTTCTTCCGCATCCCCAGCAATAAAAGGTACAAAGTGGCAACTCCTATCAAATTTCTTCACAAAATCAGCAACAGATATGTCTCCCTGACGGAGAGTCATAAATTCCCTCTTTATACGGCTTCTGACATCAGCAGTAAAGTATTTCTCGTAGAATTTTGTCTTGAACTATGCCCAAGTGAGTGTAGCAAGGTCAACACCATGCTCGTCTCCTTCCCACCATAAAGAAGCGTCGTCCCTAAGCAGATAAGTAGTACACCTCACACAGTCGGTGTCTTCCAAGTCCAGATAGCGAAAATGTACCTCGAGTAAATGGATCCAACTCTCAGCAGCAAATGGATCGGTGGTGCCAGAAAATTCCTTCGGACCTAGCCTCCGAAACTGCTCATAGATATCCTGTTGTGGCCTAGGTGGCTGCTGTAGCTGCTGCTGCTGCATCCACTGTAACTGCAACTGTAACTGCTGCTGCTGTAATTGTTGCTCGAAGAGACAAGCCATACCCTCTAATGCACGAGTAGCAGGATCCTCTGGAGGAGGAGGTGGTGGTGGTGCATTCCTTTGACTATTCCCTCGGCGATTAACATTGTTCTCTTCCTGATTCTCGATAACGGGTGCACGTCTAGGAGGCATTTTATCTGAACGTTTTCCAAATTCTAACGTAACCAACATGCAGTTAAATCTAAGTTCTCTAATCATGTGACATGTCCTAATTCATTTTAGCAATTTAAGCATGCAAAGCATAAATACTCAAAAAGCTAATAAACACGTATCATAAACATAATATTCTTATCGTCATGCAGGTAACAACATATTAAATCACATAAAGCATATAAAACTGACAACTTTGAGGCTTGACGACTGATCTTTCCGGCGCTGATGGTGGCACAACCCTTTACAGGACCTTTGCTCTGATACCAACTGAAACGTCTGCCCTTTTTATTGCTTTAAAAGTACTAGAAATTTTAATTTTCTTTTTCTAAAATTTTCGGCTTTCACTAAAATATTTTTTTAAAATATTTTGCTCCTTAAAATAAATCATCAACCAACTAGCATTTTAAACATCAAGTGAAATAGTCATAAAACTGAAATCGTCTTCTGTTTACCAAAACTAAAAAGCAATATATTGAAAAGTAAAGCCCATACAAAACCTCTCAAAAATCTCTCAAAAGCATATATAAATAGTCTTAAAAATCTTTATCTTAAATCAGTAATCATAAAACATAGTGCGGAAAATAGTAGCGCTGGTCCTCGAGTTGTGTGCACCGACAGTCCAGTAGGATCATCCGTCAAGGCTCCCTCAACCTCACCTGCATCCATCACACCTAGTGAGTCTAAAGACTCAACACACCATAATCCTGGTAATAAGTAATACGTAATACAGTCAACATATAACAGTGAAAAATAATTGTACTTCAAATATCGTTTTCATGAAGATGCATAAACTTAAGCATAAACATTTTCATGAAATGCATAACATAAACCTTAACCTTTTTTTTTCCTTATCATGACATAAAAACTTTTTAACATGATCATAAACATTTTTCTTTTTCCTTTTCCTTTTCCTTTGTTGAATTCAGATCGTTAATTGTGACTTTCCTGATCATGATCATAAATCGATGCATCCATCAACATGTAACCACAGAACTGGGCAGCAGGGGACACCAGCAATACTCTCACTAGTCAACTAAGCCCTGGCCTATCATTTTTCGAATAGAAATACGATCGTCGGGGCTCCCTCTGGGGCTTTTTTTTCCATAAATGGGCTTCCTCTGGGGCCTTTTCCCCTCATGATATTCCGATTCTTACCGTTGCCACATAACCGTTACCACATAATCGTAATAATGGAAACACAATCGTCAGGCTCCCACTGGACCATAACCCTCACGACGTCGCCAACATTAATGAATTAGTCACAATTACTTCACTTCCTTCAACATTTACATTCTCATTACTTTATAAAAATCATGCATAACATAACATTTTTCGTTTTTGAAACCAAGAATGCAACACGTCTTTTAAATGTCTTTTTAAATCATTAAAATTCCTTAGACATTTAAAAATCATAATTTAATCATGAACATTTCATAAAAATTTAAAAATAATCATAATATCATAAAAATAACATTTAGAGCACTGGCATGACGTTTTCTAATTTTTAGGTGTAAATAAACCATTTTACCCCTAGATGTAAAATTCCTCGAATTTTACTTTTTCTGGAATTCATTTACTCTAACATGATCCAAATAATTATATAAGCCTAAATTAATTTTTCCATAATTTTATTTATCTAAAATATTAAACTTTTTCATTTATCTTTAATTAATTGTTTTGACGGTGTTTTAATCCCGAAAAATCCAAAACTTTATTATAAAATTCATAAACTTTAAACTTTGACTTATAATAATTATTTAAGCTTAAACATAATTTTTCATAATTTTATAAAGCTTAAACTAGGCGTTTCAATTAATTCGTTAATTAGCGTTTCACGCGGCGACTAAATCCCGAATAAACCCAAAACTCATTATTTTGATCCCAAATTTTAAACATATCATTTTTAAGATTTATTCTACCCTTACAAGTCATGAGCCACCCCCGTGGACCCATGGATTTGATTTTAGCTTTATTATTTTCGTTTTTGACACCTTATCAAACACACCGAGCCATCTCCTAATTTACCCGAGCCACGCTCGAGGCACCTTGAGCCAAAACCTAGCCAACCCACCTAGGGACCCTCTTGACCAAGCCCAGCCTGAAATACCATCCCTAGACCGCTCAAAATCCTCCTGAACAGAAGGCCCATTTGCATGTGTGTGTGCGTGTAGGGTGCTCTTTATATATGGGTTCCCTAGTTGCCTAGGACTCTACCAGCCATCTAACCACCGACCACCCATGACCCTAACCTTCCCTGGACCATGCCCAGACCGACCCCAGACCAACCCAAGCGCCTAAACCCGAGCTTCGAACTCCTGAAGCTTTGACAGCAACCTCCCGCTACACCTTGATGCCATTGCACCTTCCTTACGTTTTCTGATGCTAGGCCTCTACCCATCGAGCCACCCCTTGAACCAGTCTGTCAAGCACCCTCCTAGGACCTTAAGGACCTAACGTAGCCTTGCCCAGACCCCGTGGTCGAGCCCCTCTCTTCCCTGCACAACATCAACAACCTGCGATTTTCCTTGTTCGTCTCGGGTGGGAGTCCTAGCTTGCTAGGACTCCTCCCCAGCCCTACTGACTCGAGTCCTAGCCTGGCTAGGACTCTCAACCTGACCCATGGAATCCCCTGGCCGTGCCCTGGTCCCAACCAAGACCATGCCCTCCTCTCCCTTAAGAAACCCGATCCCTCAAACTTTTGACAGCAAGTTTACGGTTTCTTCTTGTTCTTGTTTCTTTCTTTATTTGTTTCAGTCGAGTGTTGGGTGGTGTGTGAGGCTCTGAAACCTGTAAGAACCTTAACTGAACTTACCCTAATCATGGCAGCCCCTTAACTAAACAATAAACATGTTATTGGATTAAAAAAATCGAGTTCATCATGTACACATGCAATACACCGAAATTTTCTGAATATTTTTCTATGAACTTCATGCATAAAATCATCCGTTGACGACGAAGAACGGGAGACGACTTTGGCTTGTTCTTGCTTGCCCTTCGAAAAATCTCTCCTAGGTTGCTTTTTATGTGTGCTGCCATGTGTGGTGAGGTGATCGAAGGAGAGTTTTCAGAAAATAAAAATAGGTGGCCAATGGTTGTGTCTAGAGTGTAGGGTTTATTTACATATTTTATACACTAATTAACTACTAACTAGGCTTTGGCCTATTAAGCCAATTAAATAAGCCCATTAGTCTAATTAGGTTTTAAATAAAATATTAACAATGTTTTGTTTAATTAATCATGTGAATTTATTAGCCGAGTTGCCCAAAAAGCTCGCATTTTAGTTTAAAAACCAACACCTATAAAATTTACGTTCCGACGTATAAAATCACCTAAAAAATCTTTATTTCAAAAATACTAAAAAGCTTCAACCGTATTTTAAATAATTAAAAATATGATTTAATAAAAACATTTTAAACTTTTCAGCCCCCTGGTCCCCGTTCCTCGATCGTCGCTTGAATATTCCTTAAAAATACAATTTTATGCATGATGACAATAAAAATCTCATTAGCATATAAACAAGTATGTCACATAATTAATTAGCAATTAAAATCAATTAATTACTCATTTTTCATATTTCTTAGATTTGCATGCAATTGGATTACGTCATCTTAATTTTGGACCTTACACAAACAGACATATATTATGTGAATGATGAGAAAAACAAGGTATATGGTGTTCATTAATGAAGAAACATATGCAGAACGATGACCAACGGAATGAAGGACGAACACAGGAGAAAGGAGCGAAATTGCTACATAATTTTCTTGCAAAAAAGAGAGCCGAAGCTGCTGCAAATTCTTAGGGGGAGTGCGGCCGAGAGGATAGGGGAGGGATTAGGGTTTGGTGAATTTTGTTTATAATTAAATGAGTGACTATTGGGCCTTGGTTTTAAAAATAAAGAGTGTAATGGGCTAGGCTCAAAAACTAACCAAAACAAGCCCATTAGCTCAATAATACACACGCAAAATATTTCGTTTAGGTATGCTTTTAAAAATATTACCTGAACCCTAAAAAAGTCCTCCGTTTTGGTAAAATTTTAATGTCGGTTTAAAATACAGCTCGACGTATAAGAATATCTTAAAAGGCTCATTTTCAAAAATTCTTAATAAATACATCATATATTAAATAAAACATTTTTCCTTAACCGTCCTCAATTTCCGTTACTCGTTCGAACGTGAAATACTGCTAAAATCCCTAATAAATGCAAAACTAGTAATTCAATAAATAAAACACATATTCATGTCATAAACTAGCATTTAAAACTAATTAAATAAACATTTTAATAAAACCCTAGATTTGCATGCAGTCAGGTTGCGTCGTTCGAATTTCTAGACCTTACAATTTCTCCGCTCCATATATTGAATTTTGTCCTAAAAATTTTTACATACAGAATAGTTCTGGGTAGCGGCTCCTCATCTCCTGCTTAGTCTCCCAAGTATCCTCCTCCTCGGAATGATTCAGGCACTTGACTTTGACCATCTAGATCACTTTGTTCCAGAGTTTTCTCTCCTGTCTGCCCAATATCCGGGTAGGTCTTTCCTCGAAAGACAAGTTCAACGTCAACTACAGAGGCTCGTAATTCAGCATCGAGACATGGAACACTTTATGAACTCCTGGCAGATTCGGCGCCAATGCAAATCTGTATGCTAGATTCCCAACTCTCTCGAGGATCTCAAATGATCCTATTAATCTAGGACCGAGTTTTCCCTTCTTACCAAATCTCGTCACACCCTTCATAGGTGCGACTTTCACGAACACGTGATGACCCACTACAAACTCTAGATCTCTGCACCACTTATCTGCATAACTCTTTTGCCGGCTGTGAGCAATCTTCATCTTATCCTGGATCTTGACCACTAGCTCTACAGTCTGTCTGGCAATGTTTGGACTCAACTCTAATCTTTCCCCTACCTTATCCCAATAGATCGGTGACCTACAATATCTCCCATAAAGCGTCTAGTATGGAGCCATACCGATAGATGCTTGATAACTGTTGTTGTATGTGAACTACGAGAGGTAACTTCGGCTCCCAGCTGTCATAGAAGTCGATCACACAAGCTCTAGGTAGGTTCTCCATGATCTGAATCACTCTTTCAGACTGATCGTCGAGGATGGAAGGCTTTATTGAATAGCAACTTGGTACCCAATGCCTGATGCAGACTCTTATAGACGGTGGATGTGAACCTCGGGTCTCTGTCTGACACGATGGACACTGGAATCCCATGCAATCTGACTATCTCTCTGATGTACAGCTCTATGTATTGGTACATGGTAAAAGTCTTCCATCGGTATAAATGTGCTGATTTGGTAATCCGATCAACTATCAACCAAATGGCATTATACCCCCCCAATGGTCCTCGGTAGCCCTGTCACAAAGTTGATAGTGATGTTCTCCCATTTCCACTTGGGAATATGGAGCGGTTTCAGCTTTCTTGCAAGTCGCAGATGCTATGCTTGAACCTGCTGATATGTCAATCACTCAGACACAAAGCGTAAAATATCATCACGCTTCGTGCCTGGCCACCAATACAAGGTTTGCAAATCATTTTACATCTTCGTACTCCCTGGGTGAATAGGGTACAGGGTGTTGTAGGTTTCCTTCATAATGTCTTCTCTCAGCGAATAATTGCAAGGAACCCACATCCCGTCGCGATATCGGACTACACCATCCTTAACATTATACAATTTCAAAACCTTGGACTCATTCCTCTGTCTCCTCTTCTGTAATGGCTCTACTCGATATGTTCTCTCAGCGTCGACTTCACTGTCAGGGTATAAAGGTTAGGAGCAATCACTGCAGTATTCGTACTCAGTTAGATCAAATCTCCGGATTGCATAGTTGTCAGCAGTTTATGAAGACTGCAGTGATTTCACAGTTGCACAGTACTCAGTTACGAAGACTGCAGTGATTGCACAGTTGCACAGTACTCAGTTACTGCAGTGATTGCACAGTTGAACAGTACTCAGTTACGAAGACTGCAGTGATTGCACAGTCGTCAGCAATAAACTACAAGCTCAAATCTCCGGATCTCTGTCTGCCATGGTCTCTATACAAACAACTGTTCAATCAATGCAGTCTTTGTACTCAGTGCATCGGTTACCATATTACCCTTACTCGGATGGTAGCTAATGTCGCAGCCATAGTCCTTCACCAGCTCTAACCATCTTTCTGTCTCATATTCAGCACTGTCTGTGTGATGAAGTACTTCAAACTCTTGTGATCGGTGAAAATCTTGCACTTCTCCTACAAATAATGTTTCCAAATCTTCACGGCGAATACTACAACTGGCACTGAAGTCAATGCTTGCTTCAGTCTTTCAAAACATTCCTGGCACTCTGATCCCCAAATGAATTTGGCATTCTTCTTCGTCAAGGTGGTCATGGTACCGCAATAGAAGAAAAGACCTGAGTAAATTTCCTGTAATACCCAGCTAATCCCAGGAAACTGTGGATCTCGGTCACACTCTCAGGCACGGGACAATCTCTGATTGCTTCAACGTTGCTGGGATCAACCTCGACACCATCTCGAGAAATGATGTGGCCCAAGAATGCCACTTTTTTAGCCATAATACACACTTGCTGAACTTGGCATACAACTGTCTGTCCTTTAAAGTCTGTACTGTGGTCCTCAAGTGTTGAGTGTGCTCCTCTCTGCTCCATGAATACATCAGAATGTTATCTATGAAGACTATGACGAATTGATCCAAATACGGCTGAAATACGCGATTCATGAGATCCATGAAAATCACTGGCGTGTTAGTCAATCCGAAGAGCATCACCACAAACTCATAGTGCTCATAACGCGTCATAAAACCCGCATTTTGCACATCAGACTCTCTCACCTTCAGCTTGTGGTATCCTGATTTAATATCTATCTTCGAAAAAACTGATGCTCCCTGAAGTTGATCAAATAAGTCTTTGATCCTCGACAGAGGATACTTGTTCTTGACTGTGACTCTATTCAGTTCTCTGTAATCGATGAGGAGTCAAATGCTGCCATCTTTCTTCTTCACAAACAGTGCCGGCGCACCCGATGGAGAAACAAATTGGCGACTATAACCCTTGTCTAGAAAATCCTGAATCTGATCCTTCAACTCTTTCATCTCTGCAGGTGATAGATGATAGGGTGGTTTATAAATCAGCACTCTACACGGCATCAACTTAATAGAAAAGTCTTCCTCTCTTTCTAGTGTAATTCCAGAACGTCCTTAGGAAAGATGCTAAAAAATTCTCTGGCAATCTCGACATCCTCCTGTCTCAGACTGAGTGGCTCAGACATTGACACGATACTCGCTAGGAATGCTTGATAGCCTCTCTTCATAATTTTCCTCGCACAAATACGAGAAATGATGTGCGGCATTTGTTTTTTCCTTGCTGCCTCAAAAACAAAAGATATCCCGCTGGACGGTCGCACAGAAACTGATCTCTGCTAGATATCTATCGAAGCTCCATTTGCCTAAATCCAATCCATACCCATAATGATGTCAAACTTAGGCATCGGTAACACAATCAGATCTTCCTGAACAACATACTTCTGCAATCAAAGCTCCAATTTCTTCACTATCCTCGAGGTAAACATCTGATCACCAGAAGGAATCAAACTCTAAAACCCAAATCCATGGCCTCTAGTATGATCCCCAGTCGCTTGAAAAATTCTCGGATATAAATGAATGTGTAGCTCCGGAATCTAGCAGTGCATAGGTGGCTACACCTGGAATAAATATCCTTCATGCGACAAAATATACTATCAAATCCGTTCAAGCCTAATAAATCCAAGAAATTCCATCAATAAAACCCGTAATTCATGATAATTCTCCAATTAACCCTTAAAATTTCTCGAATTTGCACATTTCCCAATCAAAATTTGGGAATTAGCACTCGAGTTCGTAAACATTTCTTTTTTCGATCCTGAATGTTCGGCTATTTGCATTTTAACCCCTCAAAATTCTTAAATTAAATCAATTCAACCCTTAAATACATCTAATTAGAGCATGAAACCTATTTTATTATAGGTTCCTGATCCCAAAAGTAATTCCATTAGCCAATTTAACATTCTTGCAATCAAGGGAATATAAAAATTTTAATCAAAAATGTTACCGGTGATAAATGTCGAGTCTGGCTCTGCCTATGCCTCCTCAGCATGCATAATATAGGCTCTGCCAGTAGTAGGTCCCTTGTTCCTCGGGCAGTCTGCAGCTTTGTGGCCCTCCTCCTTGCAGATAAAGAACTTTAATATCCCCCACATGCACTTACCATAATGGAACCGGTTGCACTGTTTCAGGGTTGTGTCTCTTCTGTCTTGGTGGCCCCTGCAGCCTGCGGTGGCCTCTGCTGCCCCGGTTTCTTGAACTGCCCTTGGGGCTTCTGCTGCCCCTGAGTCCTTGGTGGCCCTGAAAACTGCTTCTTTTGATGCTGTGAACTCTTTTAGGCCTGATGCCTCTTCCTCTGCATCTCCACATCTATGTCTGTCAGATCCACCTCTTCCTGAAAAGCGCAAGTAGTGGCAGCATCATAAGTAGCCGACCTCATCAACATGACATCCTGGCGAATGGCAGACCTGAGGCCATCCATGAAATTCCTTAGCTTCTCTGCCGCATCTCTCGCAATAAGGGGCACAAAATGACAATCCCGATCGAGTCTCCGAATGAACTCAGAAACAGTCAAGTCTCCCTGTCGGAGACTCATGAACTCATGAGTCAGGCGCGCTCTGATGTCGGCAGGGAAATACTTGTTGTAGAAGATGTCCTTAAAGTGGTTCTAAGTGAGAGTAGTCAGATCCACTCCATGCACTGATCCATGCCATCGTAGACATGCATCGTCTCTCATCATATAAGTAGCACATCTGAATGGGTCCCAATATCTCGTGTCCAAATATTGGAAGTGCAGCTCCAGTGGCCGTATCCAACCCTCTACTACAAACGGGTCAGTAGTGCCCTGAAAATCTTTTGGGTTGAGCCTCCTGAACTGCTCATAAATATCCACCTGGGGTCTTGGAGCCTGCTAAGCCTTCTCCATAAAACGTGCAATCCAATCCAAAACTCGAGTAGCAGGGTCTCCTGGTGGTGGTGGTCATTGAAAAGCTCTATCACCGCCAGGATTTCCATCCTGCCTGTCTGTACTGACAGCTCTTCTGTAAGGCATAATGTTGGAACATTTCATAATCGCAATCTTAATTTTGATGTTAACAAAACTTGCTATTTTGTTTATAATGATTTACTTTAGTGCGCAGGTAGCTGGAACTGATCAGGCAAAGAGCTGATCAGTTTAGCGAGGTAAAACAGAAGCTATCGAGACGTTAACTTAAAACAATAACTGATGGACCTAACTGAACCAGTTCAACTGACATATCAAAGAACAGTTTAACTGACTGACCAGTTGATGGATGATTCAGAAGAAGACCTTCAGAAGCCCGGCCAGCTGATGAAGAGTTCAACTAATGAAGAACCCAGCTGACCAGTTCAACTAAAAGAGTGAAATCAGTTCAACTAACGAGTCAACTGATTTCACCAGCCCAACTGGAGATCAGTTCAGATGACAAGTTAAGAATATCAGTTAGGAATCATTCAGAGCAGATCAAGACAAGCTTATCTTAGTGGATTCTAGCTACGCACAAAAATACAAATTTCTATACGATCAAAGGTACAACAATGAATGTTGCAGCAAAGATTAAAGCCGATAGATTCCTGGAGGCATGCCAGAAAAGTCAAGACACATATACCAAGTAATGCATTCAAAGCTGCAACAATCACATGTGATGATTCTTGAAGTACGGTCTCAATGCCTCTATATATACATGCTCAAGACCATCAGCAAGAATATGAGAGAGAGCACATACTAGAGTGTGTGAAGATAAAAAGAAAGGGTACGCTTATTTGCTTATCAGCTTACAAGAATCAATCAGCTCAGAGGGAACACGTCAACGTGTTATCAGCTTAGTTTAGAAGCATATTTCCCTCAGTGTGTGAGAACACTTTTGGGTAGTTTTCAGAGATCCGTTCTAACACACACACACACACCACTACTCAAATACAGTCTTGCACAAAGACAATAAACTTGTGTATGTAGTCTTTCTCACATAGACGTTAAAGAAGCGTTGACTGGAAGTGGCTGCCATCAGTCTAGTCTAGGAGTTCAGTTAGACAGTGGATAAGTCCTAAGCTGGGTGGGTTATTACACTTGATGTAATAAATTTAAATCTTCTAGTGAATCCTACCCAGGGTTGTAGAAGGGGTGACATAGGAGCAGTTGAAGTCTCAGAACATCCATAAAAATAACTTGTGTATTGTTGAACTATTGTTTTCAAACTAATTTAACCAGTTAAAGCATCTGTCGATTCAGTTATCATCATAATTGAACTGATGAATGCAAAAACTAATCTACCCTTTTTTGGTTATTCAGTTACACAAGATATACAAATATATCAGTTTTTTTTAATGAAGGATTATTTTGAGTGTTTTCCGCTTGGTTCTATACCAAACTCGATCTAATTCATCGGTGTATATATTCTTAGAACACGAGCTATTTCAGCTCCTGGAGAATATTTTGTTTGAAGCACCTCAAAGTGCTCTGCAAATGATCCTTCAATTGCTATCAGAGCTAGCTGTTCTAAGAAGAACATTTTAAAACTGATATTTTAAAATATGTTTTAAATGCATAATATCTTGATACAGTCCAAATTCTAAACGTAACCCATCATGCAATTCAATTTATCTTTCAAAACATTAAATTACCAAAACATATAAACAACTAAACATATACTGTAAAACGTATATCATGTAAACATACAGGTGATAACATTAATAATATTTAAATCATTTAAAAAAAGTAAGATTACACACTTGAGGCTTGACGACTGAGTTTCTGAAGCTAGTGGTGGCACAATCCTCTACAAGAACACTTGCTCTGATATCAGCTGAAACGTCTACTACTTAAATTCTACAGAATTTTTTTCCAAAGCTGGCCGAAATTTATACATATATACCAAATTATTGAATAAAATAATTGCAGTTAAACAAATCTCCTAGTTTTTTGTTCAAAAGAAAAAAACGAACATGGTACTAAAAATCTGTCAAATGAACAACTTATTAAAAACTCATAAGCATTTAAAAATATTGTTTAAACCCCTGACTCAAGATCATAATATGCGAACAAACGCAAGGTCCTCGGGTTATCCAATGTGTGGGGACACGGGCTCTAACTCAGTTTTCTTTGAGATTAATTGGATCTTTGCTAGAAAATGTGGGTCAAAATTTTGCTTTTAATATCATAAACAAATGTATATAAATCATACACAAGATCTATCTCAAATTTATTTCATTAAAACACATACATGTCTTGTTCCAACATTATTATACCAACTAGGGTTTTTAGTACAACTACATATCACATATAAAATCACTAGTAATCTCTACGCCCGAAATCACCACGCTATCTTGATCTCTCATCCTCGTCAAGTTCTTCTGGACCCTGATCCTGTTCCCCCTGTTGTTATGCACACATACAGACACAACAATAGCCGGAAACTCCGGTGAGAACAAATCCCAGTATAAAACATGTATACATGCATGTCATGCCATTTCGTACAAAATCATAACACATGATTCAGTAATTATGACACATTAGTGAATACAGATAAAGCAATTCGACTCTTACTCTTTAACTCGACTCATATCTAAATCTAGGGATCACATCCAACAATTCAGAAGGAACGACCGCGGGTGCGATGCATTTTGTACCACGGGTGCGGTGACTCTACTGTATTACTTCCACAAAATCAGAAGAAAAAACCGCGGGTGCACTGGCCTTTGGACCGCGGGTGCACTGTCTTTGCTGCCCCAACAATATATTTTGCACTAAAATCGAATCGCAACGTCGCTTCTTCGACCTTCGATAAATACATCAAATCATGCATTAATAATTGCTGATTACCAACTCACATCTCGGGCCTTACACAGTGCAGCACCAGTCCCAATCCACTCAAGCCTCGGCACCTCGAGTCTCCTCATCAATAAACTGCTGATTTGCATCAATCACACCTTGTGAGTCTAAAGACTCAAAACACCTGAACCTTAATAACAAGTACATATGCAAATCATGAAACAGTGAAAAGTACTGTAAATAAAATAAATTTCATGATCCTTAAAACATAAACATGAACGTAAACATGCCGAGTCATATCAAATCGTGACATATCATATCATCATATAAGTGTTCATTTTCCTTATTGAATTCAGATCATTAGTTGAGACTTTCGTATCAGCTCTATGTCGATGGATCCATCTACGAATAACCGCGGTACCCGGCAACGGGGACATCAGTGACAATTTTACCCATCCACTGAGCTTTGTCCTTACATGTTTGTGTTTGTGTTTGTGCTGGTATTAGTCACAACCAACTCACCTCCTCCAAAAACATGTCATTGTGTTCATTACTTGTAAAATTCATGCATATACCTATGTTTTCTTAAAATCAAGCATGCAACGTATTTTCCAGTATTTTCATAAAAAATCATATTCATAATTAACATATACATTTTAAACATGCATTTCATTTATTAGGGCGCTTCCAGGACTGTTAACTCGACCGGGAGCAAAATGACCATTTTGCCCTGAAAACCCTAATTGACCATTTTACCCCGGGACCTTAAAATTGCGACCCAAAACCAACCAAACTTATCAAAACACCTTAAAACATACTTTTAACTATTTCTTATACATACACTTGAGCCCACACATTAATTCTATAATTCGTTTTAAAACTTGGACCGGGGTCCTGGTTTTTACCCGAATTAACCCGAAACTCAACCAAATTTTTCCAAACTTAAACCATGACTTAACCACACATGACCAGCCGTTAAATCACATATTTCAGGCCACCTAAGACCTCTAAATCCCTCTACCAGCTGCACGCAAGACGTTCCAAGCCCTAGCACACCTAGCTCCCAAATTCTCGACCCTAAACTAACCTAGACCGGACCAGACCTAGACCAAACCATCCTAGAACGGCTGGATTGTACTAGAATGACCTAACCACAGACCACAACCCCATTCACGTGGACGTGCATGGTTCACGCGAACAAGCCATACACGAGCCCCCCTTCGAGAAATGGCCTCTCGATCTTTCCTTGGGTCATGATTAGCCATGCTTGACCCTCCCTAGACCACGAATTGGACCCACCAAGGTCTGCACCATAGCCTGGTTTGACCCTTAAACAGCCGTGCCCCCTTACCTCACCCGATCGGCCACGACCTCCATCAAAAGCACAAGAACCGATCGGCCCTTAAGCCTCATGTTCCAGATCTGATCTCAACACTTAAATCTCCTCTAAAACTACTTTACATCGTCCCTTAAAAGTCAAAGCCTGACAGCCCCTTCGTCCATGTCAAAAAACATGAGTTTACATGAAGAAAAGGGAAGTGTTTCGATGTAATTTCGATCCATATGCACATAAAATAGTAGATCTAATGTTTTTCATACATAAACACACAAATGGACATATATTGATGTGAATGATGAGAAAAACAATGTATAGGGTGTGCCTTAATGAAGAAACGTATGCAAAACGATGGCCAATGGAGCGAGGGACGAACACAGGAGAATGAGGTGACATTGCTAAAGAATTTTCTTGCAAAAATGAGAGCTGAAACAGCTGCAAATTCTAAGAGGGGTGCGGCCGAGAGGAGAGAGGATGGATTAGGGTTTGGGTGAATTAGTTTGATAATAAAATGAGTGACTATTATGCCTTGGTTTTAAAAATAAAGAGGTTTAATGGAATTGGCTCAAAAACTAACCAAAACAAGCCCATTAGGCCCAATAACATACACATTAAATATTTCATTTAGGTACGCTTTTAAAAATATTACCTGAACCCTTGAAAAGTCCTCTATTTCGATACAAATTGCATACCAATTTAAAATACGGCTCAACAAGGCTCATTTTTGAAAATTCCTAATAAATACATCATTTTTTAAACAATTAAAAATAATTATTTAATAAAAACATTTTTCCTTAAATGTCACAGGTCTCTATTCTTCATTCGAGTGTGAAATACTGCTAAAAGTACTGATAAATGCAATCAAGTAATTAATGAAATAAAACACATATTCATGTTATAAACATGGATTTAAAAATAATTAAATAAACATTTTAATAAAATTCTAATTTGCATGTAGTCAGGTTATGTCGTTCGAATTTCTAGACCTTATAATTCATATGCCTCATAGACTACGGAGAGGCAACCATACAAGCAATGCAACCGTCTCCAATATGGTAAATGCATGTGGGGAACGTTCAAGTGCTTCATCTACAAGGAGGGCCGTAAATGCATGTGGTTATTTTCAAGATTATTCAAGGATCATTTGAGGTAATTTTTGAGAATTATATTAACAATAGAATTTCATGAATTTTTTAAGCTTGAATGCTTTTGATGGTATATTTGTCGAAGGAAGGATATTTGTCTCAGGTGCAGCTACCTATGCACTGTTAGATTCAGGGGCTATACACTCATTCATATCCGAGACGTTTGTAAAGCGACTAAAAATTATACCAGAGGACATGGATTTGGGCTTTAGAATTTATATTCCTTCTAGTGATGAGATGGTTAATACGAAAATAATGAAGAATCTGGAGCTTCATTTACAGAACAATGTTGTATAGGCAGATCTTGTTGTACTTCTGATGCCTGAGTTTGACATCATTCTTGGCATGGACTGGCTATCTTTGAATGGAGGTTCGATAGATTTCCGACACAGGTCAGTGTTTGTTCGAGAACCCAGCGGGAAATCGTTTGTTTTTTACGAGGAACAAGCAGATCCCACACATTATTTCTTGTATCTGTGCAAGGAACCTTATGTGTCAATATCTGAGCCAGTCAGTTAGAGGTTAGAGTATGTCCAGATTGTCAGAGAATTTCCTAGATTCTTTCTTGAGTACATTTCTTGCATCCCACCAGATCGAGAGGTGGAGTTTTTCAATGCGTTGATGCCTGGGGCAGTTCCAATTTCCAAAGCACCCTATGGTCTAGCACCTGCGGAGATGAAAGAACTGAAGGAGTAGATTCAGGAGTTGTTGGACAAGGGTTTTATTCGCCCGAGTTTTTCTCCATGGACGCACCGGTATTATTTGTCAAGAAGAAGGATGGAAATATGCGACTTGCATTGATCATAAAGAGTTGAACGGAGTCACCATCAAGAATAAGTATCCCTTGTCTAGAATCTAAGACTTGTTTGATCAGTTGTAGGGAGCTTCGATTTTCTCAAAGATAGATCTTCGTTTGGGATACCATCATTTGAAGGTGAGAGAGGCAAGTGTTCACAAAACGGCTTTCAGAACTCGATATGAGCACTATGAATCTATAGTGATGCCATTTAGGCTGACTAATGCACCAACGATCTTCATGGATCTCATAAATCGTGTATTTCAGCAGTATCAGCTTGTCATAGTCTTCATAGATGATATTCTCATATATTCGAAGAGCAGGAAAGAGCACAGCCAGCACTTTAGAACGTCTCTTCAGATATTGAAAGACATAAAGATTTTTTCCAAGTTCAGCAAATGCGAATTCTGGCTCAAGAGAGTGGCGCTATTAGACTACATTATTTATACAGATAGAGTTGAGGTACACCCCAGCAAAGTTGAGGCAGTTAGAGATTGGCCAGTGCCTAAGAGTGTGACAGAGATCCGCAGTTTCTTGGGTCTAGCTGGCTACTACTGGAAGTTTATTCAAAGCTTCTCTAGTATTGTGGTGCCCCATGAACGTCTTGATGAAGAAAAATGCGAATTTTATGTGGGGATCAGAGTGCCACGAGAGGTTTGAGAAGCTGAATCAAGCTTTGACTTCAGCGCCAGTTCTAGCGATGCCATCAGGGGCAAGGCGAGTTTGTTCTTTATACAGATACTTTGAAGCTCAGTTTGTGTTCAATTCTAGCTGCAGAATGATTGAGTGTTAGCTTATGCGTCCAAATAGTAGAAGGTTCATGAGAAGAACTATACAACTCATGATCTCGAGCTTACAGCAGTGATATTCCCTCTGAAGATCTGGGGCACTATTTATGTGGGTATAAGTGCAAGATTTTCTCTGATCATAAAAGCATGAAGTACTTTATCACCCAAAAAGAGCTGAATATGAGGCATCAAAGATGGTTAGAGCTGGTTAAGGATTATGACTGAGACATTAGCTACCACCCGAGAAAGGATAATGTGGTCGCAGATGCATTGAGTAGGAAGAATGCAGTGATTGCTCTGTTGTCTGTTCAGAGACCATTGCAGATAGAGATTCAGAGATTCTAGCTTGCAGTGTATGCCAGGGGTGGTGCTCCTAATCTTTCTACCTTCATAGTTCAGTCGAATCTGAGAAACAGGATTCGAGCAGGCCAGTATTCTGATGAGCAATTGCAGAAGTGGAGACTGAGGGATGAGTCAAAGGGTCTGAAGTTGTATTACGTTGAGGATGGCATTGTTCATTGTCGTGATCGACTATGGGTTCCTAGTGGAGATTCTCTGAGGGAAGATGTTATTAAAGAAGCTCACAGTATCCAGTAGTGTAGAGGCCCATTTTTCGTATTTGAAAATTTGCGGAATAATTTAAAATTTTCCTTTAAAATTAAATAACTTGCCTCATTCATAAAATAAACTGAATAAAAGTTTTAATGTTTAATGTAACGGCGGAAAAAAGTTTAAATGTCAAAATAGCAGCGGAAGAAACAACTTAAAATAATTCATCGTGATAAAATGAGTTTGAACATAAAAATAATAAATGATAAAAGTGAGGTCCTCGGGTTCCTACTACTGCCGACCCAAGCTAGCTCACTGCTCCTCGCCCTCGGTCCCGACCTCATCAGTACCTACAACAATCAAGTCTAGTGAGTTTAAAGACTCAGCATGCATATATCGTGAATAACAAGTAACATATATCATAAAATTTCATGCCATGGAAAGATATCATATCGTAAAGCGTAACATGAAAATCGTGTCATGAATAATTATAAATACGTGCATAACTGAAAAATCGTACGTAAAATGTTTGCTCAATATAGCCCTGTCATAAAATAGCATATCATAATTTTCTGTTGAGATTGTGTTCTACGTAAGTGGCCCATAACATGAACTGAATCGTCTGATCAGACTAAACCACAGTACACTGGGCGGTAGAGATCATCACAGCCCTTGGACTGGATATCCTTACCCATACATGAACATGAACAAGTCAGTAGCGACCGGATGAAGTAATAATCCCATAAGCTGCAATCCCATGAGTGTGAAGTGGTCACAAGACATATCGCATAAATCTCAAAAATAAACTTTTATAATTTATGCACGTAATATAATTATTATCCTGTTTTATTTTACCAATTGAGTTGGATCATTCCCAGGCTCGCTGCAACCTAATTCTAGCATGAGGAACATGAAAATAAACTTAACTTGACCAACACTTCAAAATCGAACTAAAAACGAGACTATTACGCCCAACAAACTTAGTATCTAACCATGACTCCGTACCAACCCGAACCATCATTTAGTCATGATTAAAATACACCTAAAATGATGAAAAATAAATATCAAGGGCTGTAATACACGAAAATTGTGCATTGAGGCCAAAATCTTGAAACGATCTTTCAAGAGTCACTTTGGCACATCGCACCTTAAATTCTCGTACGACCTCTAAACTTGACCAAATCACGAACCGCCAAAACCATGACCTTCCTAACTCAATGAGGTACTGTCCAGTCCAAGGCCATAGGCTAAAAGCCAAACAAGAACTCGTACGTGACCTCTGAACCGAACTTACAGCTGTTGTCAATACAAATACAACAGCAGCTGTTGTTCTTTGCTTCGTTTTCGAGACTATCGGCCATTGGGGCTTGAACCACCAACCAGAGCCTCTTACCAACATCCTAAGGTATGGTTTGAACCGTGGTTAAGGGCCCTAGGCCAACCACAATCCAAGACAACACCCGAAACATGTTAAGGTGTTTTGCTTGTTCTTGACTGGACATAAATTTTGAATCTCGTAAATCATCTTTTTGCCATATAATATCATATATTAACTTTGTCACCTCATAGACATGCAAAGGAGGGGTTCCAACCATGGTTACAGGCCCAAAAGCCAACCAAGATTCGAAACTCAACTAGACAATCCAAACAAGAAAATCGAGACTCAAAATGGCATCAATGACAAGTTGTTGTCCAATGCATGTTTCTGTAGCGAATGAACTCGAACCAATGGACCAATCTTGTCCTAACACACCCTATAAATATCCTAGGTGCAGCCTTGAGCCCCTGGAAATCAAGCCAACCCTGAAACCACAAAAACATCAAAACCGTGAGGTGCACAAGTGAAGAGCTGAAAAATTCTGTACAATGTTTCGAAAATTGCTTGACAAAATTTCGGTTTTGCTGCATGAAATATGAACATAATGTGGTTTAAAAGTATGTATATGACTTGATTGAAGAGAAAAAGATAATATAAACATGCCTTGGATTTGTTTGAAACGAAAACAAATGAATACGACGACGCGGCGCGGCGGAGACGGAATTCTCTTTTCTAGCTTGTTTTTCTTTCTTTAAAGTTTTATCTACCCATTAAGTATTTTAGTGAATACATAAATTAATTTAGGTTAGTAATTATCTTGCATGCATGGCTAATTTTTAAATTAAATTTACTAACATGTTTTTGTTAAAATTTCTTAAATAAAATAAGCCTAGATTAACTTATCTCAATTGGTCACATATTTTAATTTAGGCTTTAATTAAATTATTGGACATAAAATAATTTATTTACTACTTATTTCTAATTAAATTAAATAATCCTTTAAACATTCTTTTACATTAAAAATAAATTATTATTTATCTTAAATTAATTCTCGGAATATTTTCTCATTATTAGAATTTATCTCATTACTCCAACTTCAGTCCGGCCTCGCTTATTTAACTGAAAAGATAAAACTATACTCATGCGATTTAAAATAAATAATCAAGACCCAATAACTTTAAAATGCTCAAAAATAAAGAAATCATTTTTAATTTAAATACTAGAAATTATGCATGGCTTGTACATAGTCTGATTTAGCGGGTTCTACACGTACTCTATTCACGCTGGTAGTACGAAGATGTATAAGGATTTGCATTCCTATTGGTGGCCATGGATGAAACGAGATATTTTGAGTTTTGTGTCTGAGTATTTGACATGCCAGCAGGTTAAGGCATAACATTAGAGGCCTGTAAGGAAGCTTAAGTCTCTCCTTATTATCGAGTAGAAATGGGAGAATGTCGCTATGGATTTTGTGGTAGGGCTACCAAAGACGGTTGGAGGATTTAACTCTATTTGAGGGATAGTCGATTGACTTAAGAAGTCAGTACATTTTCTGCTTATTAAGAAGACTTTCACCGTGACTCAATACGCAGAGCTGTACGTCAGAGAGATGGTCAGATTGCATGGGATCCCATTGTCCTTAGTTTCAAACAGAGACCCAAGGTTTACATCTTCTTTCGGAAAGAATTTGCATCAAGCTATGGGTACCAAAGTATTGTTTAGTACAGCTTGTCATTCAAAGACCGACGGTCACTCTCAGGGAGCATTCTAAAACGAGCCTATTTCTAAATTCATTTAATTTACACTAGTTTTTTTTCTCTAAACCATGCATAATTAATTTGTCACAAATAAACTAGCATAAATAATCAAATAAAATAATTCCAGAATATCCAAAACCATTCGTGCGGAAGAAGTAAACAAAGCAATAAAATTCTAAAATTCAACTCAATAAATTATAGCATCTTAACATTCTATAAATAAAAGCAAAAATCCATAAAATCATCAATATTTTATCACATATGCGGAATTTCTAGGTCCTCGGGTATGCACTACGTCTCCCGGATTACTCTATAGTCCGCACCTCACGACTCAACATCATCATTACCTTGCAACCATTCAACCTAGTTAGTCTAATGACTCAGCATACTCAAACATGCTATAACAAGTAGTAAATATACAATCACAGTGCATAAAAATTACTTTTACTAAAAAATGGATTTTTCATGCAACCATGAAACCTTCATTGATATGAAACTTTTGAAATCATACGTAGATATGAACATTTTTCATTTAAAATTATTATTTTTAGGTGAAGTCAGATCCTCGAAAGTGATAATATTCATTCGATTGATCGATCTATAAACCATAGTACTAAGTCGTCAGGTTCAACGTCCACTTCTTTGACGATCCCACCAACTATAATAAAAATGACTTCCTGATCACTTTTTCAACGGATCCATTATCATTGAGATTCTCACCCTCGTTTTTGACGGTTCACTCTCTTTGTCATTGCAAGTTCACTGTTTCTATTTTCAACGGATCCCTTACTACTTTTACGTCATGATCAATTCACATTCCTCGAAAATATTTTCATTTACTTTAATATTTCATAAAACATTCATAACTTTCCATATTCTTAAAATTTCCAAAAATGGCTTATATCATTCGTATACGTCGAGATTGCTAAAATAGCATATACATGAAAATACGTTAAAACTTCTAAAAATAGCATATATCATGCATATACTTTAAAACTTCTAATTATAACATTTTATATGATGTGGAATTATTTTAGGAAGTTGCAAACCGCGCTCGAATTTCCTCGAACCAACCGCACACGATTCAATGCTATATGTACCTGTACGACCCCACTTAACGAAAACGACTCAATTTTGAAACTTTGAAAACACCAAAAATATCCATTAGCTTGCTGGAAGTTCAATCTTAGGACTTAAGTTTCAAAAACGACACAATTCATTTACCGGATGACTCGTCTACCACCGATTTCTCATTTTCAGTTAAACAAATGACCAAACTACCCTTCCTATTCGAACAAACCCGATACGAGACCTTTACTATCATCCCAAGACTCAATATAAGCTGCTGGAAGTCCCAAGCCCAATAGAAAAGCGAAACATGGATTAAATGTTTAACATAGGCTCAATTTGCCCTTTTTTTGATATGTTCGGGAAATTTTTGACCTCGAACGGACCACGGCTCGAAACAACCTCAAACCAGGACGTAGACCCCTTCCTTCGACCCTAAAAAAATACCATTTTCAGGCCCTTTTGGACACATACCCGACGCACTAAGCCCTTGACTCCACGCAACTGCAGCACACCATATGCACCTTTGCACATCTGCGGCCCTCACACGCACCAGCAGTTGTTGCAGTCATTGGCTCGACCCTTGGCTCACTTCAGCCCCTCACCAGGACCCTAAGGCATGTCACCAGCCCCTGGTCAAGTCCTTGCACCTACCCCTTAGCCCTAGGAAACCCCACGCCCAAAAACAGCCCACAATTGCATGTTTGTGGAGTTTCGGTTCCAGCACTCAACCAACCCAACCAAGCCCTGACCAAACCCTCCCTAGGCCATCCTAGGACCATTATCCTTCCCTCAAGACAATGGATAGGGTCCCAGGCAGCACCCATGGCCAACATAAACAAATCCCCCTCTCTCCCCCCCTTGCACTCATGGCCTGCATGCAAACGACAGCCCTATGCGGCCCCTTGGTTCATTTTCTGTCACTTCAATCCTCTTCTTAAAAATTATACCAGATCTTGAATACCTTAGTTTGCATCCCTCTTTCAAAAATTCACAAAACGTTAAGAATCCTTTAAAAATACATGAGAGGCACAAACATGAAATTGGAAACCATCATCCTTACAATTTTTTCACATAAAATCAGCATACATGAAATATTATGGATTGAATAGTGCATGAAAAAGGGTTTGAAAACATTCCTTGTTCCTTAACTCTTACAAAATACGGAAGACGGCGCGACGAGAAATGGACGAGATGCAAAGCTTTCTCCCTTCCCTTCCTTCCTCTAGATTTCGGCCACTTCTAGAGTCCTAGTGTGTGTTTGTGTGTGCTGGTGGTGTGAGAGACGTGTGTGCTATGGTGTCGGGGTGGGTAGGTTTTATTTAATTAAGTTGTTATGTTGCTAAATGGGCTTTAGGTGTAGTTAAGGGCCTAAATTATTTTAATTAAATCCTTACGAAACTAGGCCCATTAATGAATTAATTAAATCTATAATTAATCCACAAGAATTCCAACCAATATTTAAAAATATTTGGTGCTACTCGTTTCTAGTACCACACACCCAAAACTACTCGTTTTCTTAGCAGTAGTTCGTTATTGATTAAGTTCGTCCCTTATTATAAATATATTTGCCGCTTTCCTACTTTGGATTATTACTTCTCAAGTTTCCTATTTATAACTTTCTAAAATAGAAACTTTATCAAAATCGTCCCCAGTTCTCTCGCCTTCTGTCGTGCATCGCATATTCGACTGTGGAAAGTTTACATTCATAATATTCGATCAAATAATCAATAAATCATGCCAATATTAAAAAAACTTCTAGAGCACTTATTTAAATAAATTTCAAATAAACTTTCATGCATGCATGTGGTTAGTGTGTTCGGGTTTTCAGGCGTTACATATTCAGATTCTAGAGGATTTTCTCCGAGCTTCTGTGATCTATTTCAAGGACATCTGGAACCGAAATTACCTCTAGTGAAGTTGTAAAGTCTACTACAAAAATACTGCTACTTTTTTAAGTATAACAATCCTTGGCCGAAATATACATCAAAAGAAAACGTTCACCGTCAAAAATAAACCATCAACGAAATAATAAAATCTACCAATCCTCAAAGGGTAAAATCATAAACAATTAAAATAAACTGTTTTAACCAATATCCTCATAAAAATAATAATTCGCGGAAAATTGCAAGGTCCTCGGGTTTCCCGTGCACCCTCAGCCCAGTATACTAAGTCCTCAGCACCTGCAGTCTCCTCATCAAAAAAATGTGCACCTGTATCAATCAAACCTAGTTAGCCTAAAGACTCAAAGCACCTGAACCGTAATAACAACATACATATACATATCAAACAACAGTGAAAAGTACTGTAATTAAAGTAACTTTTGTGATCTTCAAAATCATGAACTTAAACTTAACCATGCACATAACATAAATTTATTCAAATCATGTCATTATAACTCATGTCGGTCTTAGTCTCCCAAGTAGCTTCCTCCTTTGAATGATTCAGCCTCTTGACCTTGACCATTTTGATCGCTTTATTGCGCTGTCTCTTATCTTGCCTGCCTATATCTAATGCTCTGCTTACACTTGCTGGCAAGTGAGACACTCAGATACAAATATACAAATGTCTCGCTTCATCCCTGACCACCAATAAAATATCTGTAAGTTCTTGTACATCTTAGTACCTTCTGGATAAATGAAATATGGAGATGTATGTGTGCCTTTGTCAAAATATCCTCTCTGATCGAATCTATAGTAGGCACCCACATCATTCCTCTGTACTTCAGAATACCACCAGACATTGTGTAGAGTACATTGTCCTTGGCTTCATCTTTTAGTCAACATTTCTGTAACTGTTCATATGAAGGCTAACCTCTACAGATTCGTTCTAGCAAAGAAGACTGGACTGTCATATTAGAAAACTTGGGCGCTCTGTCCTTAGGATAAACTTCTAGGACAAACTGTTGCGCGTTTTCCTACCGCAAGTGTACGGTGTCAAGTTTTAGTACTGGTTAGAGTACATATATCGATCCCACGAGGAGTGTGTGTAAAATTGTATATCAATTCTTGTAATTAAAATAGTCTCAACTTTATTTAGAGAAATTGAATAAACGGTTGGTTTGTTTGAAAGAATTAACTGAAAACAATGAATTAATTAAGTCACCGAATTGAGAGATAATAATGAGAGAAAATATCTAGAGAAATGATTTCACAAAGTTTCCACGATAATTATTCACACTTTAATTTATATTCCTGAATTCCAATCAATTAATGGCCAAGAACACTTAGATTGTTTTATTCCCCCTTTCCCAAGTGACGAATAAAGTGTATCTATCAACTTCGATTCAATTATTCCTAATTAGAATCTACGTTTCATAGATAAATGCAAACAATGTTCTTACTAAGCCTTGCTAAGGTTATACGCCTTCCGAACGCTATAAATATTGAACGATGTGTCTCTAATGATCTATAATTCTAGTCCCTCTCCCGAGTTATAAGATTAATCAAAAAACAAACAATTTATGGCCAGTAAATTGCAGTGCAGTAAACGCAGAGAACACAATTAAACGAAAGCGGAATTCAATCAAATAAATAACGATGTCAAATCATCGTATCCACAGAGTTACGTCATTCTCTAGAATGGAAGTTTAGTTCATCACGAAATCCAAGAGAAACCAATACATATTTGTAATTCTAGGCATCGATACACAATAGAATAAAGAAACAAATGAAAAGATAACAAATCCGAAGCGTCGTCTCTGTCCCCAGATCCGTCGTTCTTCGTAGTTGTGATCGATCTTCGCGTGTCGTGCCTTCGTCTCGCCTTCGCTCCGAGTCTTCCTCTGTATTTTCGTCCAAAACGGCGTGTCCCCCTTCTGACCTAGTGGTGCGCATTATATAGTGATTTCTGGGACGCCGTGCGCGCGGGTGCGCGTGATATCGCGCTGCTGCGCGCGCGCTACTGTGTTTGGCCGTGCATGTGTACGCGCGGTTGCGCGTAATCTCGCGCACCCGCGCGCCAGCTTCTGTGCATTCGCTTCTTCTGTGCGCGCACGGGTGCGCGTGATGTCGCGCGGTGGCGCGCGATGTTCTGCTCGGGTGCTTGTCTTTGCGCGCGCGGCTGCGCACGATGTGGCGCGATGGCGCGCGACTCACTGGTCTTGCATTTGTATGGGTGTACGCGCGCCTGCGCGTGAAGTGGCGCGGCCGCCCACACACATCTGTCCGGTGATGTGCTCGTGGTCGTGCGCTTCTTGGTCCACTTGGCTTCGTGTTCGCTATTTTCTCCATTCCTGAAATGACAACATAAACAAACCAAAAACGCATAATTTTGTTCGAAACAAGCATAATTCAAAATGGATTTAAATGTAAATTAAGTGCAAATCTTGCACTTATCAAACCCCCCAAACTTGAACTTTTGCTAGTCCCGAGCAAAATAGAATAAAAGCTAATAAATAAATACGCAACTACTAAAGTCATGGATATGCGAAAAGTGATATTGACCTCCGACTCATTTAATTTCATGTAATTCACGATTTCCCAAGAGTCACGTGTGTGTGTGATATGTCAATGTTTGTTTACCCCATCGACTGCTCAAATAGAAGTGTAATGCCCATTCGCCTTACAGAATTAAGAATTCCTCAGTTCAGTTCAACTTACACTTCCTCAAAATATAAATTTGCATTCACAGATCACATAGGACTTTATCGGTGATTATTTGGATTGAAAGACGGTCAATCAACAGTATGCCAAAAAATGAAATCACAAAATGAGATGCCTGCAAGAAAGTGATTAAAGTCTATATTCGTTGACAATGTATTTCAGGTATCCATAGGCTTGACTTGAACAACTTTTCTCCACTAGTATATTGGATAAATGTGACAAGGTTAATCGGTCTTGTAGGCTTGTAACGTTAGGCTACGGCTCACGGCTACAATAAAGGTATGGAAATCAAAATTTGAGATAAATATTTGAACTTCATCAACTTCACTCATTTTCATTCTATTTTCATTCACCACCCAATTACTGTTTTCTTTTCATTCATATCCTTCATTTCCCATATTTTCTTCTTCACCACGTTTGATTCACACATTTTTTTTTTCTTTTGAACTCCTTTCAGCACATTTAACTTTTTCTTTTCTTTTCAAGGAGTATTTGAATCATTCCACCACCCATGAACTTATTTCTCTCAAAATTGGGTAAGACAGTAAATGTATAAGCTTCATTAGGTAGTTGTTGTGGGATGTAGAATAGATACAAGTGGGGGCTAATTGTGTGTCATTGACACACACGACTTGATTTTTAGTCGGCTCAAAATGGGACACTAGGGATATATCATGTTCATTTTGTAGGCTCGAAGGCTCAAAACGGCTCCAAAGATCGCCTAAATCATTCCTATGTCACATATTATCCGTATTTCGCCTCGAAAAGTGTTCAAACAAGTTCTAGACTTCCGTCAATCCATTAGTTAACTCATACAAACCAATCACTGCAATTTTCAATAGAAATGTTATATGAAATAGGTGCACGAAAAAAAAGTAAGCATCTCAATTAATTTTGAAGCTCAACGGGCTACAATTGACAGTAAACAAAGAACACAGGCCCAAGGATGTTGTGAAAGACTGCCTAGATCATTTCTAAGTCTGCAGAAGTGTCAATCAATGTCATGCAAGTTTTACCAAGAATCGGATCCCTCTCATCTATTTAGCATCATAGGCATGCAACTTGTCTCTAAGCAACGATAGTATCAACAACACGACTGTGCAAAATAATTGTGACTCCGAGGTTATCATGAACACATATATATCTCAGGGTCGCAATTCAGTTTTCATCATTGGTCACACATTTTGCTTATTCATGACGCTACCTAACAAGTTCTAACATGCAATAAAAAAAAATTCAAATTAACTAATACTGAGCGATAAAATAAAAAAAAAATTGCAGAAAAATTCTAACAAGCAACGCAATTTTACTCTCCCCCCAAACTTAAATTATGCATTGTCCTCAATGTATAGAAATAAAGAACACGACAACACATACCTTGCGCACGAGTGTCAAAACTCGGGCGCTCGAGTTGTTGTCCGCAGCATCTGTGTCATCCATGTCCATGGGCTGCGACGGTGATAGATCTGGTGGTGGGTAAAATTAACAACTAAGGACGTAAAATAAAATAAAATAATAAAAACAAAATGAATGCTAAAGAAAATAAATTGTGGGTTGCCTCCCACACAGCGCTTGGTTTAACATCATCAGCCCGACTATACCACTCTTGTTCATGGTGGTTTGTATGATATCTTGGAAGCCTTGAGTTCTATGTTTTGACCATCAACCGCCATGGTCAGTTTTCCTTGTCTCAAATCAATGACGGCTCCAGCAGTAGCCAAAAATGGTCGTCCTAAAATAGCACGAACATTCTGACTGTTCCCCATGTCAAGCACCACAAAATCTGCTAGAAGCCTTAATTTATCTATTTTGAGTTCAACATCTTCCACAATACCCAGCGGTGTTCTAACCGATTTATCTGCCATCTGCAAGCTTAGTCCTGTGGGCTTTATCCTACTCAATCCAAGTTTCTCGTAAAGGAAACTTGGCATTATGTTCACACTCGCTCCTGAATCACAGATAGCTTTTGTCACTGATTGACTTCCAATTTCACATGGTACAACAAATTCCCCGGGGTCTTGTAGCTTCTGAGGAAGATTTCCTTTCCTGCCCTTATCATCTCCTCCAGTAAATGCCATATCTTCCTGCTCTGCAGACTGAATATTAAAATGTAGGGTCTTGAGATCTTCAAGACTTTTTTTCTTTTTAAATTCAGCTTGTAATTGTAAAAATCTCTGAGGGTAGGGAAGTAAGGAAATATCAATGCATTGATTTAAATCATACCTCTCAGATTTCTTACCTCGGGTTCTTTTGCTTGGATTTGGCTTTTCATTCTGAACATGTGTGAGTTCAACCTCTTTCTCTTCGCTGCCTACCACACCAATCTCCTCATGCTGCATAAAAATGGCATTCACCTCTCTCAGATTTGGATCTGCAGTCTTTTGTACTGCGCCTGACGGTTGAGACGTGAGTTGCTTCGTTATCTGCCCAACTTGCGATTCCAGGATTTTCAACGAAGCTCCAATATTTGTCATGTGTGTCTCGAGGTTGTCAAGTCTAGACTCAGTCCTAGCCATCCTCTTGCCAGATTCAGAAACGAATGTCCCAACTAAATCCTCAAATGATGGCTTCCCTTCCCCATTTGATGTATTGAACCCGGTGGAGGATTCAACACATTCTTATTGTTTACATATGAAAAATTCTCATGGTTCCTCAAATCAGGATGATAAGTGTTAGGGGGAGGGTTACCTAGATATCCTCCATAGCCTCCAAAGTTTTTGTTGTTGATGTATTGGACTTCTTTAAGAAAATGTGGTTCTTCAACAACAAGCGGTGGTCCCTCAGTGTTTGATGTACTCACTTTATTCATGGTTGCTATCTGTGTAGTCAATGCTGAGACTTGCGCAGTGAGTGATGTGATAGGATCCACAGCATAAACTCCAGCTGTCCTCTGTAATCCTGACCTCTCAGACGGCCATTGGTAGTTATTAATAGTCATCTGCTCAAGTAAGTCATAGGCTTGAGCAGGAGACTTGGCAAAGATCGTGCCACCTGCCGCTGCATCCACAGTTGTACGCGTCTGACCATTCAATCCATTATAGAAAAGCTCGATTTGTACCCAGTCTTCAAAACCATGATTTGGGCACCTCCTCAACAACTTCTTATACCTTTCCCAAGCTTCATACAATTGCTCGAAGTCAGTCTGTCTAAAAGTGTTGATCTCAATCTTTAATTGTGCAGACTTCGCAGGTGGAAATTATTTAGAAAGGAACTTCGTCGCCAGCTCCTGCCTTGTCGTGATGCTCCCTAATGGCAGTGATTGGAGCCATCCTCTTGCTTGATCCCTGAGAGAAAAAGGAAACAAGCGCAGTCGAATAATATCATCAGACACACCATTTATTTTTACCGTGTCCGTAATCTCCAAGAATGTTCTGAGATGTAGATGAGGATCTGCAGTAGTGGCTCCCCCAAACTGGTTCTGTTGAACCATGTTTATCAATGCGGGCTTAAGCTCGAAATTGTTGGCGTTGATGGTTCCTCGAGCAATGCCAGAATAGTGCGTGTTGATCACTAGTCGGAAGTGATCTCTGATTGGTATAGCCTCAGGCGGCATCTGTCTGTCGTTTTCTCTGTTATCAGCCATCGCTTTGATTTTTCCCTTCTCGCTTTTCTTAATCTTCTTGTAGTTCGTTCGATCTCCGGATCAAAAATAAGCGAGTCGGGGTTTTGCAATCTTAGCATGCACTGTCAAGCAGAAAAAATGAAAACTTAATCAATATAAAACAATATAAAAATAAAAGCTCTAAATTAAAATCTAGACTAATTGGTAACAATACTGATATAAATTCAAATTTGACACTCCCCGGTAACGACGCCAAAAACTTTTTGCGTGTTTTCCTACCGCAGGTGTACGGTGTCAAGTTTTCCTACCTGCGCGTGAAGTGGCGCGGCCGCGCACACACATCTGTCCGGTGATGTGCTCGTGGTCGTGCGCTTCTTGGTCCACTTGGCTTCGTGTTCTCTATTTTCTCCATTCCTGAAATGACAACATAAACAAACCAAAAACGCATAATTCTGTTCGAAACAAGCATAATTCAAAATGGATTTAAATGTAAATTAAGTGCAAATCTTGCACTTATCAAACCCCCCAAACTTGAACTTTTGCTAGTCCCGAGCAAAATAGAATAAAAGCTAATAAATAAATACGCAACTACTAAAGTCATGGATATGCGAAAAGTGATATTGACCTCCGACTCATTTAATTTCATGTAATTCACGATTTCCCAAGAGTCACGTGTGTGTGTGATATGTCAATGTTTGTTTACCCCATCGACTGCTCAAATAGAAGTGTAATGCCCATTCGCCTTACAGAATTAAGAATTCCTCAGTTCAGTTCAACTTACACTTCCTCAAAATATAAATTTGCATTCACAGATCACATAGGACTTTATCGGTGATTATTTGGATTGAAAGACGGTCAATCAACAGTATGCCAAAAAATGAAATCACAAAATGGGATGCCTGCAAGCAAGTGATTAAAGTCTATATTCGTTGACATTGTATTTCAGGTATCCATAGGCTTGACTTGAACAACTTTTCTCCACTAGTATATTGGATAAATGTGACAAGGTTAATAGGTTTTGTAGGCTTGTAACGTTAGGCTACGGCTCACGGCTACAATAAAGGTATGGAAATCAAAATTTGAGAGAAATATTTGAACTTCATCAACTTCACTCATTTTCATTCTATTTTCATTCACCACCCAATTACTGTTTTCTTTTCATTCATATCCTTCATTTCCCATATTTTCTTCTTCACCACGTTTGATTCACACATTTTTTTTTTCTTTTGAACTCCTTTCAGCACATTTAACTTTTTCTTTTCTTTTCAAGGAGTATTTGAATCATTCCACCACCCATGAACTTATTTCTCTCAAAATTGGGTAAGACAGTAAATGTATAAGCTTCATTAGGTAGTTGTTGTGGGATGTAGAATAGATACAAGTGGGGGCTAATTGTGTGTCATTGACACACACCACTTGATTTTTAGTCGGCTCAAAATGGGACACTAGGGATATATCATGTTCATTTTGTAGGCTCGAAGGCTCAAAACGGCTCCAAAGATCGCCTAAATCATTCCTATGTCACATATTATCCGTATTTCGCCTCGAAAAGTGTTCAAACAAGTTCTAGACTTCCGTCAATCCATTAGTCAACTCATACAAACCAATCACATGCAATTTTCAATAGAAATGATATATGAAATAGGTGCACGAAAAAAAAGTATGCATGTTACGCCTTAAACGCATACAAATCTCGAGGATGAGATTAATGTTTTTAATGCTGTAACATATCCCAAAGTTTTTGTTTTGATGATACCAAAACTTGGCTTAAAAATGTACTAATGTTTTATATTGAGGCATGCAGGAAATTAAGAACAAGGTTACGTTCGGAAGATCCGAAATTTGGTTCGAACGTTCCGAAATTGTGCCAATCAGAAGCAAAATAGAAGCTGTTCGGAAGCTGCGAGGAGCGAGTTCGGACGTTCCGAAGACTGGATCGGACGTTCCGAACACAAGCAATCAAATCACTTCAATCCGGAGACAATTTGATCTGACTGATTGATTGAGTAGATTTCGGACGCTACTATGGACATGATCGGAAGCTACGAAGTGTTGAAGATTTCAAATCTCCGGAACGCGGGAATGTTCGGACGATACGAACTGGAGTTCGGACCTTCCGAAGTTGTTCATACACTGTCTGAAAGAATTGTTCGGAAGAAACGAAGTTTGATCGGTCCCTCCGAAGCATATGTTCGGACCCTACGAAGTCAAGAACGGAAGATCCGAAGTCATGCCAGAATTACGCAAATTGATTTCAATCACATCGGAAGTTCCGAAGCACAAACGGAAGATCCGAACCTTGGCGTCCAAGACTAGTATAAATAGGCCTTTGAGGATGCATTCTCAATCATCCCACTCCATTCTCTCTTGTCTCTTACAAAGCTTTCTACTATCTCTTGTGTGCGTTGATTAAAAGAGTTGTAATATCAAAAGAGTTGTAGAAAAAGAGTGAAAGTAATACTCTCGAGTGGGTTGTAAAGTTCGTGGCTATCCTTGGAGCCCTCAAGGCCAAGTAGACGCATCGAGGCGTGGTTGTAAAAGCTAGCTTGGAGCTCCTAAAGCCAAGTCGTTATAGTGATACCTCGATCCTCATCGAGAAGGGGAGACGTAGACGATTCTTCGTCGAACTTCCATAAACATCTCTATCCCTCTTTACTTTACGCATTTACTTTATGCATTTAAATTACGCATTTATTTTACGCACTTACTTTACGCATTCATTTATCGTATTTATTTGTGATTGTCCCTCAAGTCTTCCGCTTGCAATTTTTGCAAACTCGTTTTAAAAACGCTAAAGGGCCTTAAAGAACCTATTCACCCCCCCTTTAGGTTCTTCAAGTGGTATCAGAGCCAAGTTTTTCAAAATATTTTAAAAATGGCCAATCTAGCAAGCGAGTATGCCCAAGGACAATCCACAAATCGTCCCCTCTTTTCAATGGTACTAATTACGGATATTGGAAGAATAGAATATCTCTATACATCCAATCCGTCGATTACGACCTTTGGAAAATAACGGTGAAAGGTCCCTATATCCCCATGAAAACGGTGGATGATAAGGAAATTCCTAAGGGAATGGATGACCTCACCAAGGACGATATGAAACTTATCTCTCAAAATGCTAAAGCTATGAATATTCTTCATTGTTCCCTAGATATGAATGAATACAACCGAATCTCGGCTCTCACCTCCGCCAAAGAGATTTGGGACAAATTGGAGATTTGCCACGAGGGAACCAATCAAGTCAAAGAAACGAAGATAAATCTTCTCCAACTCAAGTACGAGACCTTTGAGATGGAACCCAAGGAGGATATCGACACCATGTTCCGGCGGCTCACCCAAATCATCAATGAGCTTGCCCAACTTGGTGAGAACTACCCAACTAAACAAGTGTGGAGGAGAGCCCTTCGAGCACTACCGGCGGAATGGGATGCAAAGCGCACGGCTATCATTGAATCCAACAAGGGAGATGCGGCATCCTACGACCTTGATCAACTTCATGGGACCCTAAAGACCCATGAACTTGAAGTATCTACCCGGAAGGAGACAAAGAAAGATGACGACAAAGTAAAGGCGAAAGGGATCGCCTTGACCAGTCAACTTGAAGATAGCGACGATGAAGAAATGGCACTCCTCACTAGAAAGTTCAAAAGATTCATGCGGAGTTCCAACTTCAACAAGAAGGACAAAAAGATTGAGAAGGAAGTGACCTGCTACAACTGTCAACAAAAGGGTCACTATGCAAACGAGTGTCCCTCCAAGAAGAAGGCCGGCAAAGACAAGAAGAAGGCCCTTCTAGCCACGTGGAGCGACAGGGACAACGAAGAGGAGTCTACCCTATGCTTCATGGCGAAGGAAGATCATCTGACCGACTCGGATGACGACGAGGTACCCTCTTACGATGAATTACTCTCCGCTTACACTAGTATGTACAATAAGGCTAAGTCACTTAGAAATGAGAATAAGCAACTTAAAACTGAACTAGAAGCTAGGATGCATGACAACACTAGGCTCAAGACAAACCTAAGAGACTTAGAGAAAGCCTTCAACAAGTTCAATGTGAGTAGCGGTAAACTAGAAAACCTCTTGAGCATGCAAAGGTGTAACTTCAACAAAGGAGGTCTAGGATATGAAAAGAAATCAGTCAACTTCGCTAGTCTTATCGCAAAGGCAAAACTAAGAACACCACCAACATGCACTTACTGTTGTAAGATAGGCCACATAAGACCTAAATGCAAGAAACTTAGACACCAACACAATAAGAATAGTTATTGGAAATGGATCCCCAAATCCCCAACTACTACTAACCTCAAAGGACCCAAAGAAACGGGTACCAACTATCAAATTGTATCTCAATCTTGTAGGGACAAAGGGGAGACAAGTCATCGAGCACTTGGTATCTTGACAGTGGATGCTCTCGACACATGACGGGAGAAAAGAAGCTGCTACAATCCATTCGACCAAAAGAAAAGGGATCAGTGACCTTTGGAGACAACAGCAAAGGGATCATAGAAGGCATCGGCTCAATAGGTATATCTAACTCTACTATTATTGATGATGTACTTCTTGTGAAAGGACTTAAACATAACCTCCTAAGCATTAGTCAATTGTGCGATAGGGGTTATGAAGTCAAATTCACACCACACGATTGCATTGTATCACTCACAACTGACAAATCCATTAGTTTCAAAGGGATATAGAAGTGAAAATGTTTACAAGGTCGATTTAAAGATTTCATCTTTTTCAAAAATAAAAAGCCTTGTAACATTAAATGTTGATGACAACATTCTTTGGCATAGACGACTTGGTCATGTTGGGATGAGCACCATAGAAAAACTTTTAAAACTTGACCTAGTTTCCGGAATGCCAAAGCTGAATTTAAAATTAGATTCTTTTAGTGATGCTTGTCAACTTGGTAAACACACAAAGGAATCTTTCAAAAATAAAAATTTTGTATCCACTTCTATGCCCCTTGAATTACTTCACCTAGATTTATGTGGTCCCTCGAGGACAACCAGTCTAGGAGGTAAATCCTATGCTTTTGTCATTGTGGATGATTTTTCACGTTTTACTTGGACATTGTTTTTAGCCCATAAAAGTGATGCCTTTGATCATTTCAAAATTTTTTTCAAAAAGGTTGAAAATGAGAAAAATTTTTTGATCAAACAAATCCATAGTGACCACGGAACGGAATTTCAAAATGAAAATTTTTCAATTTTTTGTCAAAACAAAGGCATTGGTCACAACTTTTCTTGTCCAAGAACTCCTCAACAAAACGGTGTCGTTGAGAGGAAGAATAGGACCCTAGTAGAGATTGCAAGGACCATGCTATGTGAGCATTCTCTACCAAAATATTTTTGGGCTGAAGCGATGAGTTCTGCTTGTTACATCATCAATCGCGTATCAATAAGGCCAATTCTCAAGAAAACTCCATACGAACTATGGAGAGGGAGAAAGCCTAACATTTCTTACTTCCGCGCTTTTGGATCAAAATGCTTCATCCACAACAATGGTAAGGACAACCTGGGTAAGTTCGATGCTAAATCGGATTACTCTACTTCTAGCAAAGCATATAGAGTCTTTTATAAACGCACTTTACTAGTTGAAGAATCTATTCATGTCATATTTGATGAAACTAACCCTTGCTTGCCTAGACCTGTTGTTTCTGATGATGATGATATAGATATCCTTGGCGAAGAGTTGGAGTCCACAAGCCTAGATGATGTTCCTAAAGATCAAGAGGACGAACCTCTTCCGAAGGAGTGGACTACGCACAAGGATCATCCCATGGACCTCATCATTGGTAGCCCATCGAAGGGAGTATCTACTCGCTCTTCTAATATGTGCAATTATCTTGCTTTTCTTTCTCACATAGAGCCTAAGAACATAGAAGAAGCTTTACTTGATGATTCTTGGATTATTGCTATGCAAGATGAACTAAATGAATTTAGAAGGAATAAAGTTTGGAATCTTGTACCTAGACCCACTGATAGACCTGTCATAGGAACTAAATGGGTATTTAGGAACAAGTTAGATGAGCATGGTACAATCACTAGAAATAAAGCTAGGCTAGTAGCTAAAGGATATAGTCAAGAAGAGGGAATTGATTATGATGAGACTTATGCCCCTGTTGCTAGACTAGAATCCATTCGCATGCTACTTGCTTTTGCTTGCTCTAGAGACTTTAAATTGTCTCAAATGGATGTTAAAAGTGCTTTTCTTAATGGTGATTTGAAAGAAGAAGTGTATGTTGAGCAACCTGTTGGTTTTGAAGATGTGCACTTATCTGATTATGTGTATAAACTTGATAAGGCTTTATATGGTTTGAAACAAGCTCCTAGAGCTTGGTATGAGAAATTGTCTACTTTCTTGCTGTCTAATGGTTTTTGTAGGGGTAAAGTTGATATTACCTTGTTTACCTTGACTAAAGATAATGATTTGCTGATAGTACAAATATATGTAGATGATATTATTTTTGGTGCTACTAATGAACACTTGTGTAGAGATTTTTCTAAGCTTATGCAGGATCACTTTGAGATGAGCATGATGGGCGAGCTCAACTACTTCCTTGGTCTCCAAATCAAGCAATGCAAGGAGGATGGTTTCTTTGTCAACCAAGGGAAGTACATCAAGGAGATGCTCAAAAAGTTTGGGATGGAGTCTTCCAAAGCCTCATCCACACCTATGAGCACGACAGTCAGACTCGACAAAGATGAGGGAGGTAAACCTGTTGACCAAAAGTTATTTCGTAGCATGATTGGCTCCCTACTCTACGCGACTGCTAGTAGACCTGACATTATGTTTAGTGTTTGCTTGTGTGCACGATTTCAATCATGTCCAAAGGAATCACACTTATTCGCCTTAAAACGCATTTTCAAATATCTTTCAAATACTCCAAATCTCGGATTATGGTATTCTAAGAACTCATTTTTCGATTTAAAAGCTTACTGTGATGCCGACTTTGGAGGATATAAGGTGGATAGAAAGAGCACTAGTGGTACTTGTTTCTTTTTGGGAAATTGCTTGGTGTCATGGTTTTCTAAAAAGCAAAACTGTGTTGCACTTTCAACGACCGAGGCCGAGTATATGGCTGCCGGTAGTTGTTGTGCACAAATTCTTTGGATGAAGTATCAATTACTCGACTATGGTGTTACTTTTTCAAAAATTCCAATCTTTTGTGATAATACAAGCACCATATGTCTAACAAAGAATCCAGTTCAACATTCTCGTACAAAACATATTGACATTCGACATCATTTTATTCGTGATCACATTGAGCAAAATGATGTTGAACTTCACTATGTTGACACCAAGAATCAAATTGCTGATATTTTTACAAAACCACTAGATGAATCTACTTTTACTCGTTTGCGTGGTGAACTTGGCATGATTGAGTTGTAAACATT
This sequence comes from Primulina eburnea, assembly GCF_022965805.1. Taxonomy (NCBI): domain Eukaryota; kingdom Viridiplantae; phylum Streptophyta; class Magnoliopsida; order Lamiales; family Gesneriaceae; genus Primulina; species Primulina eburnea. The sequence continues at coordinate 15,452,244 of NC_133111.1, forward strand.
AGTTAAATACTCTCGTACATATTTGTTAAATTGAGGGGGAGTATTATTAATGTGAGCATTATAATGTCGGATAATACAAATTAATTGTATTTATCCATAATTATGGCTCAACATTCATTTATGTGCTAAATATTTTAAATTTTAGGTGTTCCTCATCTTGGCTACTTCGGAATCACCGTTCCTTATGTCTTTTTGATTATCGCAAAAAGGGGGAGAATTTATTTGGTTAAAATTCCTATTAAATGGTTATTAAATAAATTCGCCTTAATTCAACCTCTTAGATTTGTTATTTGATTAAGGGGGAGTTATTTAATAACATTTAGATTATGTTGATGATTGTTTCTCAATTTTTAACCAAGTTTTGTGATCATCAAAAAGGGGGAGATTGTTACGCCTTAAACGCATACAAATCTCGAGGATGAGATTAATGTTTTTAAGGCTGTAACATATCCCAAAGTTTTTGTTTTGATGATACCAAAACTTGGCTTAAAAATGTACTAATGTTTTATATTGAGGCATGCAGGAAATTAAGAACAAGGTTACGTTCGGAAGATCCGAAATTTGGTTCGGACGTTCCGAAATTGTGCCAATCAGAAGCAAAATAGAAGCTGTTCGGAAGCTGCGAGGAGCGAGTTCGGACGTTCCGAAGACTGGATCGGACGTTTCAAACACAAGCAATCAAATCACTTCAATCCGGAGACAATTTGATCTGACTGATTGATTGAGTAGATTTCGGACGCTACGATGGACATGATCGGAAGCTACGAAGTGTTGAAGATTTCAAATCTCCGGAACGCGGGAATGTTCGGACGATACGAACTGGAGTTCGGACCTTCCGAAGTTGTTCATACACTGTCTGAAAGAATTGTTCGGAAGAAACGAAGTTTGATCGGTCCCTCCGAAGCATATGTTCGGACCCTACGAAGTCAAGAACGGAAGATCCGAAGTCATGCCAGAATTACGCAAATTGATTTCAATCACATCGGAAGTTCCGAAGCACAAATGGAAGATCCGAACCTTGGCGTCCAAGACTAGTATAAATAGGCCTTTGAGGATGCATTCTCAATCATCCCACTCCATTCTCTCTTGTCTCTTACAAAGCTTTCTACTATCTCTTGTGTGCGTTGATTAAAAGAGTTGTAATATCAAAAGAGTTGTAGAAAAAGAGTGAAAGTAATACTCTCGAGTGGGTTGTAAAGTTCGTGGCTATCCTTGGAGCCCTCAAGGCCAAGTAGACGCATCGAGGCGTGGTTGTAAAAGCTAGCTTGGAGCTCCTAAAGCCAAGTCGTTATAGTGATACCTCGATCCTCATCGAGAAGGGGAGACGTAGACGATTCTTTGTCGAACTTCCATAAACATCTCTATCCCTCTTTACTTTACGCATTTACTTTATTGCATTTAAATTAAGCATTTATTTTACGCACTTACTTTACGCATTCATTTATCGTACTTATTTGTGATTGTCCCTCAAGTCTTCTGCTTGCAATTTTCGCAAAATCGTTTTAAAAACGCTAAAGGGCCTTAAAGAACCTATTCACCCCCCCCCCCCCCCCCCCCCTTTAGGTTCTTCAAAGCATCTCAATTAATTTTGAAGCTCAACGGGCTACAATTGACAGTAAACAAAGAACACAGGCCCAAGGATGTTGTGAAAGACTGCCTAGATCATTTCTAAGTCTGCAGAAGTGTCAATCAATGTCATGCAAGTTTTACCAAGAATCGGATCCCTCTCATCTATTTAGCATCATAGGCATGCAACTTGTCTCTAAGCAACGATAGTATCAACAACACGACTGTGCAAAATAATTGTGACTCCGAGGTTATCATGAACACATATATATCTCTGGGTCGCAATTCAGTTTTCATCATTGGTCACACATTTTGCTTATTCATGACGCTACCTAACAAGTTCTAACATGCAATAAAAAAAAATTCAAATTAACTAATACTGAGCGATAAAATAAAAAAAAATTTGCAGAAAAATTCTAACAAGCAACTCAATTTTACTCTCCACCCAAACTTAAATTATACATTGTCCTCAATGTATAGAAATAAAGAACACGACAGCACATACCTTGCGCACGAGTGTCAAAACTCGGGCGCTCGAGTTGTTCTCCGCAACATCTGTGTCATCCATGTCCATGGGCTGCGGCGGTGATAGATCTGGTGGTGGGTAAAATTAACAACTAAGGACGTAAAATAAAATAAAATAATAAAAACAAAACGAATGCTAAAGAAAATAAATTGTGGGTTGCCTCCCACACAGCGCTTGGTTTAACGTCATCAGCCCGACTATACCACTCTTGTTCATGGTGGTTTGTATGATATCTTGGAAGCCTTGAGTTCTATGTTTTGACCATCAACCTCCATGGTCAGTTTTCCTTGTCTCAAATCAATGACGGCTCCAGCAGTAGCCAAAAATGGTCGTCCTAAAATAGCACGAACATTCTGACTGTTCCCCATGTCAAGCACCACAAAATCTGCTAGAAGCCTTAATTTATCTATTTTGAGTTCAACATCTTCCACAATACCCAGCGGTGTTCTAACCGATTTATCTGCCATCTGCAAGCTTAGTCCTGTGGGCTTTATCCTACTCAATCCAAGTTTCTCGTAAAGGAAACTTGGCATTATGTTCACACTCGCTCCTGAATCACAGATAGCTTTTTTCACTGATTGACTTCCAATTTCACATGGTACAACAAATTCCCCGGGGTCTTGTAGCTTCTGAGGAAGATTTCCTTTCCTGCCCTTATCATCTCCTCCAGTAAATGCCACATCTTCCTGCTCTGCAGACTGAATATTAGAATGTAGGGTCTTGAGATCTTCAAGACTTTTTTTCTTTTTAAATTCAGCTTGTAATTGTAAAAATCTCTGAGGGTAGGGAAGTAAGGAAATATCAATGCATTGATTTAAATCATACCTCTCAGATTTCTTACCTCGGGTTCTTTTGCTTGGATTTGGCTTTTCATTCTGAACATGTGTGAGTTCAACCTCTTTCTCTTCGCTGCCTACCACACCAATCTCCTCATGCTGCATAAAAATGGCATTCACCTCTCTCAGATTTGGATCTGCAGTCTTTTGTACTGCGCCTGACGGTTGAGACGTGAGTTGCTTCGTTATCTGCCCAACTTGCGATTCCAGGATTTTCAACGAAGCTCCAATATTTGTCATGTGTGTCTCGAGGTTGTCAAGTCTAGACTCAGTCCTAGCCATCCTCTTGCCAGATTCAGAAACGAATGTCCCAACTAAATCCTCAAATGATGGCTTCCCTTCCCCATTTGATGTATTGAACCCGGTGGAGGATTCAACACATTCTTATTGTTTACATATGAAAAATTCTCATGGTTCCTCAAATCAGGATGATAAGTGTTAGGGGGAGGGTTACCTAGATATCCTCCATAGCCTCCAAAGTTTTTGTTGTTGATGTATTGGACTTCTTTAAGAAAATGTGGTTCTTCAACAACAAGCGGTGGTCCCTCAGTGTTTGATGTACTCACTTTATTCATGGTTGCTATCTGTGTAGTCAACGCTGAGACTTGCGCAGTGAGTGATGTGATAGGATCCACAGCATAAACTCCAGCTGTCCTCTGTAATCCTGACCTCTCAGACGGCCATTGGTAGTTATTAATATTCCTCTGCTCAAGTAAGTCATAGGCTTGAGCAGGAGACTTGGCAAAGATCGTGCTACCTGCCCCTGCATCCACAGTTGTACGCGTCTGACCATTCAATCCATTATAGAAAAGCTCGATTTGTACCCAGTCTTCAAAACCATGATTTGGGCACCTCCTCAACAACTCCTTATACCTTTCCCAAGCTTCATACAATTGCTCGAAGTCAGTCTGTCTAAAAGTGCTGATCTCAATCTTTAATTGTGCAGACTTCGCAGGTGGAAAATATTTAGAAAGGAACTTCGTCGCCAGCTCCTGCCTTGTCGTGATGCTCCCTAATGGCAGTGATTGGAGCCATCCTCTTGCTTGATCCCTGAGAGAAAAAGGAAACAAGCGCAGTCGAATAATATCATCAGACACACCATTTATTTTTACCGTGTCCGTAATCTCCAAGAATGTTCTGAGATGTAGATGAGGATCTGCAGTAGTGGCTCCCCCAAACTGGTTCTGTTGAACCATGTTTATCAATGCGGGCTTAAGCTCGAAATTGTTGGCGTTGATGGTTCCTCGAGCAATGCCAGAATAGTGCGTGTTGATCACTAGTCGGAAGTGATCTCTGATTGGTATAGCCTCAGGCGGCATCTGTCTGTCGTTTTCTCTGTTATCAGCCATCGCTTTGATTTCTTCCCTTCTCGCTTTTCTTAATCTTCTTGTAGTTCGTTCGATCTCCGGATCAAAATAAGCGAGTCGGGGTTTTGCAATCTTAGCATGCACTGTCAAGCAGAAAAAATGAAAACTTAATCAATATAAAACAATATAAAAATAAAAGCTCTAAATTAAAATCTAGACTAATTGGTAACAATACTGATATAAATTCAAATTTGACACTCCCCGGTAACGACGGCAAAAACTTTTTGCGTGTTTTCCTACCGCAGGTGTACGGTGTCAAGTTTTAGTACTTGTTAGAGTACAGATATCGATCCCACGAGGAGTGTGTGTAAAATTGTATATCAATTCTTGTAGTTAAAATAGTCTCAACTTTATTTAGAGAAATTGAATAAACGGTTGGTTTGTTTGAAAGAATTAACTGAAAACAATGAATTAATTAAGTCACCGAATTGAGAGATAATAATGAGAGAAAATATCTAGAGAAATGATTTCACAAAGTTTCCACGATAATTATTCACAGTTTAATTTATATTCCTGAATTCCAATCATTTAATGGCCAAGAACACTTAGATTGTTTTATTCCCCTTTTCCCAAGTGACGAATAAAGTGTATCTATCAACTTCGATTCAATTATTCTAATTAGAATCTACGTTTCATAGATAAATGCAAACAATGTTCTTACTAAGCCTTGCTAAGGTTATACGCCTTCCGAACGCTACAAACATTTAACGATGTGTCTCTAATGATCTATAATCCTAGTCCCTCTCCCGAGTTATAAGATTAATCAAACAACAAACAATTTATGGCCAGTAAATTGCAGTGCAGTAAACGCAGAGAACACAATTAAACAAAAGCGGAATTCAATCAAATAAATAACGATGTCAAATCATCGTATCCACAGAGTTACGTCATTCTCTAGAATGGAAGTTTAGTTCATCACGAAATCCAAGAGAAACCAATACATATTTGTAATTCTAGGCATCGATACACAATAGAATAAAGAAACAAAGGAAAAGATAACAAATCCGAAGCGTCGTCTCTGTCCCCAGATCCGTCGTTCTTCGTAGTTGTGATCGATCTTCGCGTGTCGTGCCTTCGTCTCGCCTTCGCTCCGAGTCTTCCTCTGTATTTTCGTCCAAAACGGCGTGTCCCCCTTCTGACCTAGCGGTGCGCATTATATAGTGATTTCTGGGACGCCGTGCACGCGGGTGCGCGTGATATCGCGCTGATGCGCGCGCGCTACTGTGTTTGGCCGTGCATGTGTACGCGCGGTTGCGCGTAATCTCGCGCGCCCGCGCGCCAGCTTCTGTGCATTCGCTTCTTATGTGCGCACGCGGGTGCGCGTGATGTCGCGCGGTGGCGCGCGATGTTCTGCTCGGGTGCTTGTCTTTGCGCGCGCGGCTGCGCGCGATGTGGCGCAATGGCGCGCGACTCACTGGTCTTGCATTTGTATGGGTTTGCGCGCGCCTGCGCGTGAAGTGGCGCGGCCGCGCACACACATCTGTCCTGTGATGTGCTCGTGGTCGTGCGCTTCTTGGTCCACTTGGCTTCGTGTTCTCTATTTTCTCCATTCCTGAAATGACAACATAAACAAACCAAAAACGCATAATTCTGTTCGAAACAAGCATAATTCAAAATGGATTTAAATGTAAATTAAGTGCAAATCTTGCACTTATCACAAACCTATGAATCTCTGGCTGAAGAGATCTCTACGCTGATAGTTGTTCTACGACTTCTACTTTCCTGCTCAAAGCATCTGCCACAACATTAGCTTTCCCCGGATGGTGGCTAATTTCACAATCGTAGTCTTTTACCAACTCCAACCACCGTCTTTGTCTCATATTCAGTTTTTTCTGAGTGAAGAAGTACTTGAGAATCTTTTGAATATCTAGCATTTCTCACGATACAAATAATCTCTCACCGTACAACTAATGTGTGGGGACCCGGACGCTAATTAAGTTCTTAATCATCATTGGGACTAATTAATCAATTATAAAACAGGGTCTAAATTTTTTTTTTTAAAATGCGGAAAGTAGTGAAATCAAACTCATATACATATCAGTATAAAATAAAGTACATGTCATGTACCGTCTACAAACCAGTAAAACTAAGTTTCAACATCTAAATATCAAGCGTCAAAACCCTATATACATCCAAGTCCGAAGTCTCCACTCTATCACGATCTCTCCTCATCTCCTGGACCCTGATCCTGTCCCACCTGTTGTCATGCACACATACAGACAAGACAACAGCCGGATAACTCCGGTGAGAATAAATCCCAGTATAAATCAACGAAACATGCAATCATATAAACAAATATAAAGCATGTAATCAGGTAACAGATATATGTATCAAACTCTGAAACATAATCAATCATAGACTGTCGACAAGGCTCGTGACTCCACGACTCAGACTAGACTCAATCCTAGCCTAGGGATCCCGGTTTCCAGACATTGGCATTCCATATCGACCAACAGTAATAGAAAAGACTCCAGTTCTATCCACGTCGATATAGCATCGATCACCAGTAACAGAAGAAGCTCTGTTTCTATCCACATCGGTATAGTATCGATCACAAGTAATAGAAGAAACTCCGATTCTATCCACATCGATATAACATCGATCAACAGTAATAGAAGAAGTTATAATTCTATCCACATCGATACAATACGGATCACCAGTAATAGAAGGAGCTATAATTCTATCCACATCGATAGCCAATTATCCAGCGACAGACGATGGCACTTCCGCCAGTACACTATCTCATGACATCATGCAATGTGCCCGTGGTGATCCCACCACTATCAGGCACTTCTGTCACAAGACTACTCGTCTAATACCTGCTTTCTATAATCAAGAGAACAAGTATATCAATCAAATCAATGCAATATCAATGCAATAAAATAAAGTATGTGATTTAGGGAAACTCAAGTCTAATCCGACTCAAGTCGATCTCCCAATACCACATTGACTTATACCTTTCTTTCGTCGGTTTCTGGCTCAGTCGAAGTCCTGAACTCACAGTCTGTCTGGCAATGACAATATCAACAATCTCATGTCAATATACCATTCAAATCAATAACAATCTGATCAATCTGGATTTAATTCAAAATCAACGGCATAACGGTACAAACTCAGTATCCCCGTCAATACCATATCACCAGATAACAGTTACAATCCATAACCCATATCCAATACAATCTGTAATCCAATCACAATTCAAATCTGTCTGGTATAAATCAATATACCCTAAAAATTCATAGCAATTCCATAATCAGTCCGTTTCTTAATCTGACTTCGATTCTACGATGTCTACCATATCAAGAACATCATATATGAATCCTATTCAATTCTGACAATAGCATAATTTCAAAGCATATCAAAACGTAGCAAAACTTACGTCCAGTTGTAGCCTATGTTGATAGGAACACAATACTGAAGTCAGATTACAAATCAGACGGACGGATTTTTCATAAACCCTTTTCTCGCTTCCTCTGTTCTTTTCTAAAAGATAATGCAAAGATATACGTAAATATATATCAAGTTTGCATGTAAAACGACGTGGCTTATTTTTCTTGAACTTGGGTCGGCGCTCGGGCGGTCATAAACTACCGCTCGAGCGCGACATCCTCTGTCCGAGCATTTTCCTAATGCACTTTGGCGCTCGGGCGGTCACAAACTACCACCCGGGCGCCACATCTTCTGTCCAAGACGTGTTTCTATTGGACTTTGGCGCTCGGGCGGTCATTTCTTACTGCTCAGGCGCCACTAGTTCTGTCCAAAAATTGCACCCTTCATATGAAATCTTATTTCGTGTCTCGATTAATCCTTTCATAATCATATCAATTATAAATCAATAATTACAGATTGCTAGGATTAACGTTCCGGGGATTACATAATGTCTCCATATCTTCGACGCAAAGACAACGTAATCTAACTCGAGATCATGAGTCGGGTAGTTCCTCTCATGGACCTTTAACTGTCTGGAGGCATATGCTATAACCCAACCATGCTACATCAAAACTGTGCCTAAACCGAGTTTAGAAGCATCGGTGTATAACAAAAAGTTTCCTTGCCCTAAGGGCATGACCAAAACTGGCGCTGTAATAAGAGCTTGCTTCAGAGTATCAAAGTTCTTCTGGCAATAAAAATTTAGCATTTTTCTTGGTCAATGAAGTGAGTGGAACTGCAATCGAGGAAAACTCCTGAATAAATTTCATGTAGTAGCCTTCCAAGCATAGGAAACTACATATCTCTGACGCATTCTTCGGTTCGACCCATTCTTTCACTGCGGCCACTTTAGCAAGATCGGCCTCAATGCCACTGCTGGATATATTATGTCCCAAAAATGCTACTTTCTCCAACCAGAATTCACACCTACTGAATTTTGCAAACAACTTGCGACTCTACAAGACTTGCAGTACTATAACCAAATGCTGACGATGCTCTTAATGGCTCTTCGAGTATATAAAAATGTCGCCAATGAATAGTATGACAAACTGATCTAGGGAGGGCTGAAATACTTTATTCATTAGGTCCATACAAATTTCTAAAGCATTCGTCAGCCCGAATGGCATTACTAAGAACTCGTAATGCTCATATCTAGTTCTGAAGGTTGTCTTATGAGTATCTGCATCCTTTACATTCAGTTGATGATACCCAGAACGTAGGTATATCTTAGAGAACACTGTAGCTCCCTGCAACTGATCGAATAAGTCCTCGATCCTTGGTAATGGGTATTTTTTCTTGATCGTTACCTTGTTCAATTCTCGGTAATCAATACAAGACCTCATGCTCCCATCTTTCTTCTTTACGAAGCGCACTGATGCGCCCCATGGCGAGAAACTAGGGCGGATGAATTCTTTGTCTAGGAGCTCCAGAATTCGCTGCTTGAGCTCTAACATCTCTGCTGGAGCTAAACGGTATGGTGCCTTAGAAATTGACACAGTGCTTGGCACAAAGTCAATGGAAAACTCCACCTCTTTCTCTCTGGTGGAAGGCCTGTGAATGAAAGGGGATCGATTAAGGTGTCCGAATGTGCAACGGAAGTTTAAAAAAAAATTTCAACAAGAAAACCGAGCACCCTAAGCCTATAGTGTGTAGCAAATACGAAAAACACAATATGACATTCATAGGGTATTTTAAAGAAACATACCTATCAATCTCAAGAGATTGATTATGGCTCCAACTTAGTTGTCAAACAACTAAGCTCTTCAATGGCAAGACCCACTACAAGCTTTCCTTGTTCTTGAAATATTTCCTTCAAATTAGGTCCACCACCAACAAGCTAAATTTACTATAATTTTGCACTAGAAAAATTAGAGCATTTTTCATTTGAGAAGAGAGTGTTTGCTCAACAATTGAAGAAAGAAATATTAAGGAGAATAACACTTAAAACTTCTGCCAACTATGTGTAGGAGAGAGGGAGGAGTGTTTTTCTTGGTGTATGAAAAAGATAAAGTGAGCATGTGCATGCCATGTCTTGGATATTGAAAAATTTGCCTCCAACCGTTCACCTTCCTTGCATGCCTTCTACTTGGACTTGTAACAATTACAAGACCCATGGACTTTTATTTAAATGTCTCAAACACATTTGAGACCATTTAAACTTTACTTGATTTTACTCAAGCCCATTAGTTTAATAATTATTTCTAATTGGGCTCTACAAGGCCCATTTATGTTTAATTAATTCAACACTTGAATTAATTTAATTATTTGGACACTACTTGGCCCACTAATGTTTAATTAATTCAACACTTGAATTAATTTAATTTAGTCTATAATAATGTTTATGAAAATCACAATTTTCAAATACATTTTTTGTTTGCCCAACTTTTAATTTAGGAACACTTCCACAAATTAAAATTCAAATTCCCCTTATAGGAGTCATACTTCTATTTTTTCTTTCGCTTATAAATTCCTTTATAATCCTTTCACACATTGAACTATTTTGCTTTTCAACAGGATCTAGGTATCAAATGATAGAGCCTGCAGGAACCATTCAATTATGATTAGCATACAGTACGGTCCCTTTAACTCATATATCCCGACCGATTCGACAACCATTGGTATATTGAGAGTTGTCAATAAATCGATACTATGTGCCATGTCGTAGTTGCATCGATGGTGTAATCTAAGAAACGTCTTTATTAATTACCACCATATTCTTTTCAGAGATTTCAAACTACATACACATGCGATCACATAGGATATCCATACCCGAAGATCAGCGGTGAATCCCCGACTACAATGCATCGACTCCTATATATTTCGACAAAACACCCAACTTTGCCACTTGGTGACCCCATGAGAGTCGGTAAACAAGTCAAAGTGTAATACAAGCACATAGAGTCTCAATGTTGTCTCGGGTCATAAGGACTAATGGTGTACAACCATAAACTAGGACGTTTTCACTCGATAAGTGAGAACCACTTGAAAAGTCCTTTAAGGAAGGTTGTTCAGTGCACTCTACAAGGAGCACCTATCTGCATGCTCGGACATCACAATGCCCCTACCAATGAAACATGGTCCTCACATCGCAGATACTAGTCTCAAACTCGAGTGGCCTATATCCTTCTTAGCGGCGGCTGAATCGACTAGGAACTTTTTATAATATACAGTATTCCAAATATGAGTTTCATGATACTCATCATATGAGCATCTCATATTCTTTCTACTATTTGTATATTCAAGGACTTTATCTATGCAACTAGCATGAGTATACAGATAAAGAAGTTCCAAAACAATAATTTCATTATTATTAAAATAAAGACTGTTTATACATAGAGTTTCATTGTGAACACTCGGCTAAAACTTGGCTCGACGTGCACCTACTCTAACAATCTCTCACTTGCACTAGAGCCAACTAACCATATGCTTCAAACCCATCGATTTGCGATGCTTCTCAAATAATGGTGCAGGTAAAGGCTTAGTTAGTGGATCAGCAACATTATCTGCGGAGCCGACTTTATCAATCGAGACATCTCCTCTTTCCACAATCTCTCGGAGGATGTGGTACTTTCTCAATACATGTTTGGACTTCTGATGAGACATTGGCTCCTTTGCTTGAGCAATGGCTCCCATGTTGTCACAAAACACCGGGACATGAGAAACTCCATTAGGAATGACGCCCAACTCTTGGACGAACCCAGAGGTTGACTTCGAGTCATCAATACTGATTTGGAAGCTAGAGTCAGTATAGCCTTCCAATTTCAGTTCTCCACTCCCATAGACCAAGAAAAACTTATTGGTCCTTCTCAAATACTTGAGGATGTCTTTCACAGCTTTCCAATGTGGAAGACCAGGGTTCGATTGATATCTACTCAATACACTTAGTGCCAAAGCCACGTCAGGACGTGTAGATATCATCTCATACATGATGCTACCAATTGCAGATGCATACGGAATGCGTGTCATCGCCGCTATCTCTGCATCAGTCTTGGGAGAAATAGAATTGGATAGGGACACGCTATGACACATTGGTAGATGTCCTCTCTGGGACTCATCAATCGAGAACCTCTTCACGATGGTATCAATGTATGTGGACTGGGTGAGACCAAGAAATCTTCTCGATCTATCTCTATAGATCTGTATTCCCAATACAAAAGATGCTTCACCCAAGTCATGCATCGAGAACTTACTCTCTGACCATATTTTAGTTCATTGCAACATTCCTACAACATTCCCAATGAGTAGAATGTCATTAACATACAGCACCAGGAATGTCACAGCACTCCCACTGACCTTCTTATACACACAGGGTTCCTCAGGATTCTTAGTAAAACCAAACTCTTTGATTGTACTATCGAAACTAAGGTTCTAACTCCTAGATACCTGCTTTAGACCATAAATATATCTCTAAAGTTTGCATATCATATGCTCACTTCCGACAGATGTAAAACCTTCAGGTTGAGACATGTAAATCTCTTCCTTAATATCCCCATTAAGAAAGGCTGTCGTAACATCCATCTGCCATATCTTATAGTCATACCATGCAGCTATGGCTAGCAATATCCTTATGGACTTGAACATTGCAACTGGAGAAAAAGTTTCCTCAAAGTCAACTCCTTGTTTTTTAGTATATCCTTTTGCCACCAATCGCGCCTTGAAGGTCAATACCTTTCCATCCGCCCCAAGTTTCCTCTTGTAAATCTATTTACACCCTATGGGAACAATTCCCTAAGGTGGATCCACGAGATTCCACACTTGGTTCGAATGCATGGAGTTCATCTCAGATTCCATTGCTTCAAGCCACTTGGATGAATCGGCATCAGATAACATTTCCTTGAAGGTCATTGGATTATATCCATGGTTAGGCTCATCATGGCCCTCTTCAAGAAGCAAACCATACCTCATAGGTGGTCTCAAGACTCTCTCGGATCTTCTAGGAGCTTGTATATCCTCTCTTGGCTCTTCGGGTGTGGGTTCTATAATTGTGGGTGTCCCTCGAACCTCTTCGAGTTCTATCATCTCCCCTTTTCTATCCAATAGAAACTTTTTTCCAAAAAGGCTGCATTCCTAGAAACAAACACTTTTGTTCCTTGGAGATGATAGAAATAATATCCAACAGAATTCCTTGGATATCCCACAAAGTAACATAAAATGGATACACTATTCAATTTATCTCCCACTACCTGCTTCACATAAGAAGGGCACCCCCATATTCTAAGATGAGAATATTTGGGAGGCTTACCCATCCATATCTCATATGGTTTCTTATCAACTGCCTTTGAATGGACATTGTTCAACAACAGTGCCGTTGTCTCAAGCGCATATCTCCAAAAAGATGACGGCAACTCCGTGAACCCCATCATAGACTGAACCATGTCCATCAAAGTCCGGTTACGACGCTCCAAAACACCATTCAACTGTGGTGTTGTGGGCGGAGCCCACTGCGAGAGAATCTCATTCTCCCTAAGATACTCTTGGAACTCGGCACTTAAGTACTCACCACCTCGATCTGATAGAAGTGTCTTGATGCTTCGTCCCAACTGTTTCTCTACTTAACTTCTGAATTCTTTGAACCTTTCAAAGCCTTCAGACTTGTATTTCATCAAATACACATACCCATACCTCGAAAAGTCATCGGTAAAGGTGATGAAGTAGGCATGTCCATGCTTATTGGTGATGCTAAGCGGACCGCACACATCGGTATGGATCAAATACAATAACCCTTTGGCTCACTCTACATGGCCATTAAAGGGAGTTTTGGTCATCTTTCCTTTTAGACAGGATTCACAAGTCGTGAGAGCATTAATATCAGACATATAAACATGCTCACTCCCACTAGCTTGTTCATCCTTCTTAGGGAAATATGTCCTAATCGAGCATGCCACAATTGTGCAGAATTTAGAGTATCTTGTTTTCGCTTGTTTGTTGTTGTTATTACTTGGACATTGTTTAGTGTAATATCTTTCAATTTTAAGGTGTAGAGATCGTTTTCAAGTTTTCCAGTACCAATTAAACATTAATTATTGTAAATGTTGCAAACATCTTTGCTAAATAAACAAGAATATCCATCTTTATCAAGCATAGAAATGGAAACAATGTTTTTCACCAAATCTGATACAAACAAAACATCTCTCAAAATCAACTTAAAATCATTGTTCAACAATAAGTAAACATCTCATACGGCCTTGGCAGCAACTCTTGCTCCATTGCCAATCCTCAAGAAGGTCTCACATTCCCTAAGCCTTCTACTTCTTCCCGTCACTTGTAAGTCATTACAAAGATGTGAGCCACAACCAGTATCTAATACCCAAGAAGTAGAGTTAATTGAAATGTATACTTCAATGTAGAACATAACATTTCTAGAACCTTTCTGGGCAAGATATTCTCTGCAGTTACGCCTCCAATGTCCAGGCTTCTTACAGTGATGACAAATATCAACAGTCTTGTTAGCCTTGACTGGTGTGGCTGCCACAACGGGACTCGGAGCTTGCCTCCTCAAGGACACATTCTTCTTTTGACGTTGGAAAGAACGCTTCTTTCCCTTCCCACGTGGATCAATCTTCGTACCAGATGAAGAACCCACATAAAGAACCGGCTTCTCTTTCTTGATGGTGGACTCAAAGGTCACAAGAATGTTCACCAACTCCTCAAGGGTCGGCTCCATCTTTTTCATATTGAAATTCACCACAAAAGGATCAAATGAGCTAGGCAGCGATAAGAGCAACACATCGGTGGTCAATTCCAAAGGCAACATCAGATCCATGCCAACGAGCTTGTCCACGAGCCCAATCAACTTCAAGCCATGCTCATGGACCGAGGCCCCATCTCGCATGCGCCAAGTGATCAGATACTTGACGTTATCATACCTAAGAGGTCGAGTTTGCTCACCAAAGAGCTCCTTGAGATGCAAATAAATGTCAGCAGCACTCTTTGCATCCTCAAAACGCCTCTACAGCTCATCATTCATAGAAGCCTGCGTATAACACCTGCCTTTCAAGTCATGGTCATACCATTCCTTGTAAGTCTACTATTCCTCAGGATTGCAGTCAGTCGGAGCCTCAACAGAGGGCAACTCAGTCAGTGTATATCTATCTTTTCTGAATTCAAGACCATTTTCAAGTTTCTTAGCCAAGTGAGGTAATTAGGTCCAGTTAATATGTGTTTTTCGAGTATTGCAGATAATGGATTGAAAATCGAAGACATTGTCAATTTTGTACTGAAAAGTAAAACAAATAAATGTTAATGGCTATTTTAAAATATTTAGTAAAATATAAAGTATGGACTTTTACTTTATAAATGTTTACTCCCCCTGTTTTGACATCTTTCACTACCCTCTAGTGAAAACAGGAAACTCCTTTCCTCAATAGGCACGCAAGGTCCAATTAGCGAATTATGATCCCGAATAATATCAGACAATCACAATTCCTAAAAGTTAGTTTCCAATTGCATCTCCATGCAACCCTCTATGTAAACTTTTGTCTCACGTTTGTGTTGCAACTTTTATTGTTGCACTGCGAAGAGCAGGTTGTCCACAAGTAGTATAATTCGATGAGTTCGAATATCGTATCCACGAGGAAGCTAAGGTAATTACAAGTTCACTACTATGTCTTTTTATTTATTTTTTTCTTTTAGTTGTTTGAATCTTTAATTGGTAATTTTTAATTGTTTAAATTTTAATTTAAGTAGTTGAGATTAAAGGATCCATTCTTGGTATTTTAATAAAGTTGACATTAACGAACATTATTGAAATCCACTTAATAAAATGGTTCTAATATATTAAATAATCATATTTATATTATGTTATATATTATTATCTTATAAGTATATAATATATACCAAAACTTATAAATGTTGTCAAGTATTTATTATGCTATATATATATATTTGTTAACACTAAATCAAGGTTCCCACTTTAAATGATTGGTAAAACCAAACTAACATTTTAATGGTACCAAGAAATTAATATTATGATATATTTATATATAGTAAATCAAGGTTCCCACTTTAAATGGTTGGTAAATGTAATGCCCAAGAATTATAGAATTGATAAACCAAGATTGTTAATCTTCGTTAATGTAAGACTCGAAAGATATGAGAATGCATGACATGCAATGAGGGAAGAAAGATTTGAGAACCAGGTGTTGCATGATCAGAAAGCTAGAATTTAGAAGTTTGCACGACCGCACCCGCGGTGCTAGCACGACCGCACCCGCGGTGCATGTGCAGAAAATGAAGTACAAATCCCGTAGACACACCGCACCCGCGGTATTAGACGGAGCGCAACCGCGCTGATGACACCGCACCCGCGGTCTTGCAAGAAGCGCACCCGCGGTATGAGCTGCCGAGAGAATGGCTAGGATCACCGCTTGAGCGCACCCGCGCTCCTTACACTCACCGCACCCGCGGTCATGCGTGTTGCATGAAAAATGATGCCACGTTTCATGAAATGCATGCAGTATATATATAGAGGAATGACACGTTTTCCCTCAGAATTTCAGAAAAGGAGGTCGACATTTTGATAGAAAATCCTTACGCCTTTTTGATTGGCGATTGTGGAAGGACCGTTCATCAGAATTCGAACTTGAACGTAGTACCGTACTCCTCTCGACTCGAGCTACACAAGGACGTAAGTTTTATTACGTTTGAGATGTTTTGGAAATATGATGTTGTTAGAACTGTATATGGTTCAGATATGGTGTGTTTGCTACCGTAGGTATTGTATAATCGAAGTCAGATTTACGAATAGACTGTTTATACAATTGTTATGATTTTCTGAAGATATTGATTTAGATTGAACACTAGATTGGTATTGTTCTTGATTCAAGAATGGAGAAATGATTATTCTTATATGTTCTGAATAGATTATTCGGTATATTTGTGAAATCAGACTGAGGAAATTATACCATATGTCTGTGTTATGAATTAGATATGATATCAGTGATGTTGTGATTTACGGAGTTACAAGACTGTGTTAGTATGCCGTTGAAACATCAGTTAATTTAGATTGATCAGATTATATACTGAGTTGAGTATTGATCAGAACAGATCGTGAATTGAGTTACACATTGATACAGTGTATTTGATATTGTCATCTCAGACTTGATATGGACATATTGGACTTCGAGACTTCGTCTTCGTCAGACCAGGACGACAAAGGTATAATTCATGTGATATCTGGGAAGATATAACTCAAATCAGATCTCATTTGAGTTTCCCAATAAAATCACATACTTGATTTTTGTTTATCTTTTGATATAATTGTGATTTGTTTATAGACTTTATATTCAAATCCTTTGAAATGAACATGCTTTGTTTACAGATTGTTATACATTACATTTGAGGTAGGAAAGTTTGACAGATAGTCAGACTTCTAGACGTTCGGTGTATCGTTACATAGGAGCAGACACCCTCCTATTGTAGATTATTCGATACAGATATGACCGAAGTCTAGGAATAAGACGTACGTCACCCCGATTGGGAGGGTAGGTGACAGACAGTGACGTCTTATTCACCCCGGGATCCCTAGAGATATAGTTGAGTCGAGTCTAGACATGAGTTGACTAGAACTGCATGTGGTTATGAATGTGGTTTCATAGACTATGAAATCCATGTTTATTGCTTTCAGTCATGACAGCATGTTTATATGACTTGATTTAAATTGCATGTGTATCTGAATTGGGTTGCATGCTTATTTTGATTTGATTTCATAGATTATGAAATCTATTACTTTTGAATATGTTTATGATAGCATGTTTTATGATTTAGATTGTTACTGTACATGCTTACCATGTTTTATACTGGGATTTGTTCTCACCGGAGTTATCCGGCTGTTGTCTTGTCTGTATGTGTGCATGGCAACAGGTGGGGCAGGATCTGGGTCTCGAGCTAGATGAGAGATTGATGATAGCGTGGAGATCTCGGGCGTTGAAGATTTCTAGTGTTTACTTATTAGACTTGTACTACTGATATTTGTAGTTGGTATTTAAACACTAGCGTATGATTGTACTAGACAGACTTGTAGGTACATTATGTTGGTTAATTAATATAGAGACATGTTAGGCTTTAATTATACATTTGAGTTTATGTTAAAAGCAAAAATTTGACCCACATTTTCGAGCAAAGATCCAATAAATCCCAAAAGAATTGAGTTAGAGCCCGGGTCCCCACAACAGGTGGTATCAGAGCGATAGATCCTTTAGATTGAGATAGTCAGAGTTGATAGATTCTTTAGACTGAGATAGAAGAGAATGAGCGGGGTAGATTGAATTTTCTTTTTTTGCATATGATTGCTAGCATGAGAATTATGTTAATGTTGACTTACATGATATGTGCTAGCATGATTTATCGCTTTCCCTATTACATGTTGTTTGTTATCTGAGTTGATTGCAGCCTGTAATGGTTAAGCCTGAATCAGAACCGAGTCTGGATCAGAGGTATATGATCAGAGGAGGGCTGAGACAGACTGTATAGATTGGGTACTAATCTGTTTGATATTCAGATATACCGCCTCGGAGATTTCCAGAAAGGGGCAGTACTTCGACTGAACAGATAGATGTATCAGAGACTCCGATAGAAACGCAGATGAAGAGATTTCAGTCGTTTCAACCGCCGATTCTGAAAGGAACTGAGACGTCAGTAGATTGTGAGAATTGGCTTGAGGAGACAGAAATGGTGTTTGAATTCCTTGGTTTCACAGATGAGTGTAGAGTTAACCTGATTGAGAACCAATTGCAAGAGACTGCAAGAAGATGGTGGTTACTAACCAAAGGAGCTTTAGAACAAAACCGTTCAGTGATTTCGTGGAAGATTTTTAAATTTGAATTTTATCAAAGATTCTTCCCTACATCGTACAGACAGGATAGAAGTGCAGAATTTGCAAACCTGAGACAGAATCAGATGAGTATTGATGAGTATTTGGCTCAGTTCTTCACCTTATTACGTTTTGCCCCTCTTGTGGCTAGGAATGATGATGCGATGTCTAGCCAGTTCATTCAGGGATTGAATCCAGAAATACGTACATTGGTGAGTGTGAAGCAATCGAATAGTTTTACTGATACATTGAACAGAGCCAAAAGAGCAGAAACGGTTCTGATAGGACATCAGGGAGCATCGTTTGATCTTCCAGCACCGAATCCACAACAACTGCCTTTCAGAGTTGAGATTTGCAGTAGCAGTGGTAAAAAGAAAGAACCATTGAAGATCGAAAAGAAACAGTTTAAGAAATTAGGAGGTGGACAGAGTAGTTCATCTAGCTCCAGTGTTTCCAGTCCGAGTTATACTGGAGTATACTGCAGAACTTGCGGAGGAAGACATTCCACAGAACACTGTCAAGGAGTACTTAGTAGATGCAATGTCTGTAAACAGCCGGGACACTTTGCGAGAGTGTGTCCTCAAAGAAGTTCCCGAAAATTTTAGGGAACAGAATTGTCAAAGAATCACGACTGAGAAGTAGCTTCAGAACGTACAACAGGTACTATTCTTTAATGATGATGATGCATATGTATTGATATATATAATAATGCATTTCATATGATTACATTTGATGGGGTAGCATGGAGATATGATGTATCTGTTGGGTATGTTTGTACTGTAGTATTGATGTCCTTTCTTGTAGAGGAAATGATGATATCAGAAATTTCTGTATATATTGTATACTACAGTGAGATGAGAATGAAATAGAAATAGATTGTGATGTACTTGTGTTTCTGATTTGAACGCATTATTGATATGCATATGCTGAACAAGTACAGACATATTGTAGAATTTTTTCCGAAAATGGTAAGAGTCAGACCAAAGATGATTGATCAGTGGAAATACCACGATAAGGATGTTAGATTTAGAATTCCTTTGATATCTGTATTGTATATGTGACTCGATTAATGCAGAAAGGAGCAGATTGCATCCTTCTGTATTCAGTAGATCTACTGAAATCGAGCCTAATATTGGCAGATCTGCCAGTATTGTACGAGTTGACTGATATTGCCAGATAAGATTTCAGATTGCTTTATATCAGAAATATAGATTGCAGAATTGAATTAAGATCAGATATTAATTGTATGGTAGATTCAGTACAGAATGATATTGAATATCAAGAATGATACAGAACGAATTGAACGATTTGAAAGATTAACAGCAGAATACTGAACAGGAGTTACATTGGAGTAATGTTTCTCTTTGGCATGTCTCAGTATGTTTAGAGATATTCTGAAGATTTATACTCGTTATATCTATTATATATGGATATATTTGCAGTGTCTGGTTGATTGACTCGAGTAGTTGGAAATTATACTGAATATTTAAAGATTTTGTTGAATATTATGAGAATTGTGAGTATTGTATACAGAAATTATTCAGATAAGAATTTCGCTTGAAACAGATTGTATTCAGAATATGCGATATCTGAAGTTAGTATACAGATAGATTTTGATACAGTTGAGACAGAGATCAGTAACTGAGAACGAGACTGATGTCAGAAAGACCAGAAAGTTCAGAAATATCAGAAATTTCAGAAATGTATTTTTTCTGATTGGGCAGATTATTTGATTCGACTGTTGCTTTATATCTGCTGGGTATTGTTATTATTCTAAATCAGTATTTGAGATATTTTTATATCATTTTGGGGGAGCATATTTTATTTGCAGATGAGATATAACAGTTGATCAGAATGACATGAAGACATGTTTGATTAATCAGAAGCAATCTTATTGCCAGAGATTACCTTTTATGAGTTCCTTGAACTCACTAGATCTGTATAGGTTACTGCTATTTCGTATCTTATTGGATATTACTGTTGTTTTGAATCCGTATATGATACAGATTGTTGTGAACCGTTGAGATTATGTACAGTTCAATTGTATCAGAGTTAATTTAAAGAATTACAGCAGTTCAGAAATGAGATCAGAATGTGTCAGAGTGTTTCAGAATTGTATAACAGAATTGACATTGAGAGTCAGAGCCGAATACCAGGTAGGTATTTCTTCTTTGATTTATATTATTAACTGATTGTTTGTGCCGAATAGTTCGAATCAGATTTCACAGATAGTGTCAGACATGCACGTTAGTGGATTCAGTTGTTATTCGGATAACAGACAGTTTGGATATAAACAGATTAAATCAGTTAGAATAGAATTGGTACGGAAATGTTGGCAGAAATCATACTGATATGTTTGAATCGCTAACAGAAAAGACAGAAAGATAAATATCAAAAGATTATTATAGAATTTGTATATTTCTAAATAGAAATGGGAGTGCATTTCTATGGCTGTTGTAATGAAATTGCCGCCATTTACTTCAGATGGTAAGATAATATGATTATGATTGACAGATTGATCAATCTGTATCTATTAGTTTGTACCAGATAACGTACAAACAAAAAACCAGATGACACAGATTGATGTCAGAGGAATGATCAGAATCAACAGAATGTTGAGATAGAGTATATCAGAATGTGATTTTCTGGTTGATTTTGTACTCGTGACAGAGCATATCATGAGTTTCTTCTCAGACTATGTTACAAATTGGCAGACAGTCAGAATATATTTTATCCAGATATTGGAGGATTTTGGTAGAATTATAGAGTGCTAGATGTTAGCACTAATTGATATGACTTATTATCACTGCGTGACAATACCTATCAGCCTACCAGATGGGTAATGAGATAGTTAGAGTCAGGACCGTATACAGTGAATACTACCGATTTCTATTTCTCTTGAAGAAATTTGAAGGAAGATAAAGATAGTTCAGAAAGAACAAATGTCATAAACCAACGTCGGATGATGACGATTGGTATTTAAAGATAAAGATTGAGTATATCCTTGATTGGGATAAACAGAAGGGAGAACAATTAATGGTATTGTTTTATTATAAACTGTAATTGGTTTATACGGATGTTGTATAACCAATATGGCAAGATTGATTCTGTAAGAGTTAGTTTAAGAAGTATTATGATAGGATACTTCATGAATTCTTATTCCAGACTGGAATCAGAGAGTTGAGTTCGAGTTGAACTCGAGTATACATTTCTTCTCGTATAGCTGAATTGATCACTTGAGAGTTCGAGGACGAACTCAGATCTAAGAGGGGGAGAAATGTAATGCCCAAGAATTATAGAATTGATAAACCAAGATTGTTAATCTTCGTTAATGTAAGACTCGAAAGATATGAGAATGCATGACATGCAATGAGGGAAGAAAGATTTGAGAACCAGGTGTTGCATGATCAGAAAGCTAGAATTTAGAAGTTTGCACGACCGCACCCGCGGTGCTAGCACGACCGCACCCGCGGTGCATGTGCAGAAAATGAAGTACAAATCCCGTAGACACACCGCACCCGCGGTATTAGACGGAGCGCAACCGCGCTGATGACACCGCACCCGCGGTCTTGCAAGAAGCGCACCCGCGGTATGAGCTGCCGAGAGAATGGCTAGGATCACCGCTTGAGCGCACCCGCGCTCCTTACACTCACCGCACCCGCGGTCATGCGTGTTGCATGAAAAATGATGCCACGTTTCATGAAATGCATGCAGTATATATATAGAGGAATGACACGTTTTCCCTCAGAATTTCAGAAAAGGAGGTCGACATTTTGATAGAAAATCCTTACGCCTTTTTGATTGGCGATTGTGGAAGGACCGTTCATCAGAATTCGAATTTGAACGTAGTACCGTACTCCTCTCGACTCGAGCTACACAAGGACGTAAGTTTATTACGTTTGAGATGTTTTGGAAATATGATGTTGTTAGAACTGTATATGGTTCAGATATGGTGTGTTTGCTACCGTAGGTATTGTATAATCGAAGTCAGATTTACGAATAGACTGTTTATACAATTGTTATGATTTTCTGAAGATATTGATTTAGATTGAACACTAGATTGGTATTGTTCTTGATTCAAGAATGGAGAAATGATTATTCTTATATGTTCTGAATAGATTATTCGGTATATTTGTGAAATCAGACTGAGGAAATTATACCATATGTCTGTGTTATGAATTAGATATGATATCAGTGATGTTGTGATTTACGGAGTTACAAGACTGTGTTAGTATGCCGTTGAAACATCAGTTAATTTAGATTGATCAGATTATATACTGAGTTGAGTATTGATCAGAACAGATCGTGAATTGAGTTACACATTGATACAGTGTATTTGATATTGTCATCTCAGACTTGATATGGACATATTGGACTTCGAGACTTCGTCTTCGTCAGACCAGGACGACAAAGGTATAATTCATGTGATATCTGGGAAGATATAACTCAAATCAGATCTCATTTGAGTTTCCCAATAAAATCACATACTTGATTTTTGTTTATCTTTTGATATAATTGTGATTTGTTTATAGACTTTATATTCAAATCCTTTGAAATGAACATGCTTTGTTTACAGATTGTTATACATTGCATTTGAGGTAGGAAAGTTTGACAGATAGTCAGACTTCTAGACGTTCGGTGTATCGTTACATAGGAGCAGACACCCTCCTATTGTAGATTATTCGATACAGATATGACCGAAGTCTAGGAATAAGACGTACGTCACCCCGATTGGGAGGGTAGGTGACAGACAGTGACGTCTTATTCACCCCGGGATCCCTAGAGATATAGTTGAGTCGAGTCTAGACATGAGTTGACTAGAACTGCATGTGGTTATGAATGTGGTTTCATAGACTATGAAATCCATGTTTATTGCTTTCAGTCATGACAGCATGTTTATATGACTTGATTTAAATTGCATGTGTATCTGAATTGGGTTGCATGCTTATTTTGATTTGATTTCATAGATTATGAAATCTATTACTTTTGAATATGTTCATGATAGCATGTTTTATGATTTAGATTGTTACTGTACATGCTTACCATGTTTTATACTGGGATTTGTTCTCACCGGAGTTATCCGGCTGTTGTCTTGTCTGTATGTGTGCATGGCAACAGGTGGGGCAGGATCTGGGTCTCGAGCTAGATGAGAGATTGATGATAGCGTGGAGATCTCGGGCGTTGAAGATTTCTAGTGTTTACTTATTAGACTTGTACTACTGATATTTGTAGTTGGTATTTAAACACTAGCGTATGATTGTACTAGACAGACTTGTAGGTACATTATGTTGGTTAATTAATATAGAGACATGTTAGGCATTAATTATACATTTGAGTTTATGTTAAAAGCAAAAATTTGACCCACATTTTCGAGCAAAGATCCAATAAATCCCAAAAGAATTGAGTTAGAGCCCGGGTCCCCACAGTAAAACCAAACAAACATTTAAATGGTTCCAAGTAATTTAATATTATAATATATTCATATATAATAAATCAAGGCATCTACTTTAAATGATTGGTAATACCAAACTAACATTTAAATGAAGAATTTAGTGTAACATATAGCAACAATAAATCAAAACTCCCACTTATAAGTAGGGTATAAAAATGTTTAAAGAAATAAATATAACATAAACAATAAATAATGATTAAATAATATAAAACATAGATTCTTACCTTTTAATAACCTTATTATCATGCCAAGAGTTTCACCTTTTCATTTCAACTTTAGGAAGTTAGCTATTCATTATTCAAAGTGTAAAACTTTGAATATGAAATTAACATGCTAATTATATTTAAATGAAGAAATAAAAGAAAAATATAGAGAGAAATATTATGAACTCAAAGGTTTGTTCATAGAATGAGAGATATCTCAATTCATTACAATGCACCCCTATTTATAGCCAAATTTGGGGAGACAACCACAAATAAAATATTATTTTTTTTACACATTAGTCTTCATTGGTATTCCAAGATATTATATTATATTACACATCACTTTTCAAAATCTTCTTCTCCGAATTTGCTTCTTCACATAAAAAGAAACATGTGGATAATTGAGTTGTCTAGTTGTGGTATTTTTTTCAGACCATTTGACCAAGTAATTTGAGAGATATGGTCAAAATACTAGGGCATGGTAAAACTGCCACTCCTTTGGTAACTTTTTTTGTTGCTTAATTTGATCCCAATTGTGAGAGTATTTTTATCCCATGTTTGCCACCAATATTGTAGATATTAACATCAACTTTCTACAGGTCCAAAAATCATTTTAATCCCATTTGCAACGCCAAGTTTATTCTTGTTTTATCGAACTTGTAAAAAATAGTAAAAACTTGTAATTACACAACAACTTATATTTTATACAATTTATTATAAAACATATAATATTTAAACATTTAATAAAACAAGAACTATATATTTATATTATAAAACATTTAATTAATGTACAATTTTTATGTTTATCACACCTCCCAACCAGCTTATTGCTAGTCCCTAGCAATTAAAGCGTTAATAGCAATACAAAACATATTATTAAATTAAATAGAAATGTAATCAAAATTATCTATGTGTTTAAATTAAATTTGAAAACTGTCAAAGTTATATCAAGATCATCATAATTATAATTATGAAATAATTTGAGATGATCAATTCAAAGCTTATTTCAGGTAGTTAAATGTACACGGCCTTCAGAAATTCCTAGTAAGAGTCTCAACTCCATATCCTCACAGGTTAATAAATGTTTCAATTTATGGTAACGATTTCTCTCATGGAGTTGGAATACAGATAAATGCTCAGAAAAATGATTTACAGAATGCAGACAGACAAACGAGCCAAACTAATCAAAAGATAGAAAATCCATTGATTCAAAATCTAGTTGTTCTTATTATATATTTTTTCCTGATATATATATTTTTTTCATAACATCCAGACTAAGTTTATGCTTCTTGACCACATATTTATTTTATTTGTACAATAAATTTCTCTCTTTCTTTCTTTCTTTTTTTTTATGAGAGATATATGGATCGTAGCATATAACTTCAAAATTACATAGATCTTCAATATCTTTCTTTTTGTATTTTTCTCTTTTTTTTCTTTTCAGGAAATATCATTTTTTTTTCAAATTAAGAACTCAAGATCTAAACAATAGATAATCTCTCTCATGATCAATAAAGGCTCGAAAGCTGTTTTCTCAGTCCTCTCCACTCACTCACAAAATATGTATGAGTATAAAATTTTAGGCACTCTTATAAGGTATATCTTGAGCCATATACTTTAATACCTGATTTTATCACAATGGTTAATCACTCAAAAAGATTTCATAAATCATATTTTTATATTGATCAGAATATTAAAATTGATTTTTTTTTCAAATAAAAATTTAAACATTCTTAAATAGATTAATGCATGTTCTAATTTAAATCTTTCAAACATGTAATCTATAACATTTTTGTAAAAATTACTAAGATACAAACAATAAACATTATTTTATTTTAAAATAATATATATTTTTTTTATTTTTAAATTTTTTTTATATAAGTTTGTTTTTCCCCCAATCAGAATATGACATTGTCCCTATGTCAAAATAACTATTAATAAAGAGTACTTAATGAAAGAGATATCACCTGGGATTTTATTGAAGATAACAAACTGAAACAAACGCAAACCAGTCCACGAATTTTTAATCAATGATCCAACTTCTTTTTCTTCCTGCTTGATTGCGACCAATTGATCTTTGTTATCATCAGATCAGGCTTATGAACAAAAGCTTCGAAATCATCAATTATTTGGTCGGCAGTCGAAGCACAGATGAGCATCCGTCGTGAATTTTCTGAAATGAAATTATGTTCCACAGCTTTAACAAGAAATGTCAACAAACTGTCATAATAATTATTGATATTCAACAAGCCCACAGGTTTATTATGGATATTAAGTTGTGCCCAAGAAACAGTGTGAAAAATTTCTTATAATGTACCAAAACCACTTGGTAGTGCGATAAAAGCATCAGAATTTTCAATCATTTGAGTGATTCTTTCATACATAGAAGAAACTTTTAATTCCTCCCCAATCGTAACACCGGTAATATTTCCTTCAGCTAAAGCTGTAGGAATAATACCCAAAACCTGACTACCTCCAAGATGAGCAGATGTTGAAACAAATCTCATTAACCCAATATTACCTCCCCCATATACTAAGTGAATTTTTCTCTCAGTCAATATATTTCCAAGATTATTCGCTGCTTCTACAAACACTTCATTTTTTCCAAGACTCGACCCACAAAATACACAAATATTTATATTTGTGCAGAGGATCCAGCCATTTTTTTACTTTTTTTTTTTGTCTGCGAAAATATAGAGAAAGATGAGAGATTTTATAGGGGTAATATGTTATCATGACAAAACTATGGGTCACAGCTGTAAACAGAATAAATATTAAAACAATAATGACACACATGCATATAAACAGTAGTGTGATTGTGGCTCACAATTTTCCTCTGGTTTTACGTCCAGAAACGGCTTCAATGCCTTCTATGAGTCGAGGATATGCTTCCCATCTAATTTTCTTATAAATTGGCAAACAGGGTATTTTTTAGTCGGATTCCCAAGACTATGACGCTCATCTTGGAATTGTTTCCATAAACGGAGAAGTTCAATATGCACATGTCCACTAGAATGCGTCTCAAGAGTCAATAAGATGTTATCTAAAGACTACTTACTCAGCCCATTCTTAATAAAACTAATTTTATCTTCTCTGTTATTGGAAACACATCCCAAAGATCTGCATCGTTTGTCACAAGTCCATCTTGCACACTTATGAAAAACCCCTAAACTTTTGGCCCTTCGTTTTTTCGCATAAGTACTTTTTCCTAATCCAGGCAAATACCGAATGAGCAATGATTGTGGAATTCCTTTTTGCATTAGCAATCTCAATCTTTCACACCTTCCTGCATAAATTTTTCTTAGAACATTTTCAGAAACAGAGGGAAAATATTTACAAATTTTTGAGAGAATTTCATCCATTTTGAAAAGAAAAGAAATGATTTTTTTTTATTTTTGTATCATCAATTGTGGGAAACTGATTTAACAGACTATGAGAGTCACGGAGTACCGTTATCCGCCATTTAACCGGGAAAATAAAAAGATTAAGAAAACCTGAAATAAAAACAAACAAACTTAAATGCAACAAAAAAAAAATCAAGGATCAGAAAGGGAAATAAACTCTTCTTGAAAGATTTCATTTTCTAAAAATGGTTTAAGCCTTTGTCCATTTACTTTAAAAATATCACCATTTTTAGGATTTTCAATATCCACAGCTCCATAAGTATACACATGCTTTACAACATATGGGCATGTCCATCTTGATCGTAATTTTCCTGGGAATATGTGAAGTCGAGAATTATAAAGAAAAACTTTTTTACCAATCTCAAAAGATTTTCTAAGAATCGTTTTATCATGAAATGTTTTGATTTTTGCTTTATAAATCCTTGAATTTTCATATGCGTCATTTCTGAGTTCATCAAGTTCATTAAGTTGCAATTTACGCAATTTGTTGGCATCGTCCATGCTTGAATTTAAAGTTTTGATCGCCCAATAAGATTTATGTTCCAATTCCACAGGCAGATGAAAATGTTTCCCATAAACCAACCTATAGGGAGACATATTCAATGATGTTTTAAAAGATGTTCGATATGCCCCAAGTGCATCATTAAGTCGCAGAGACCAATCTTTTCTATTTGAGTTAACAGTTTTTTCCAAAATTTGTTTTATCTCCTTATTAGCTAATTCAACTTGTCCATTTGTTTGAGGATGATAAGGAGTAGTTACTTTATGAGTAATACTATATTTTTTCATTAATCAAGCAAATGGTTTATTAACAAAGTGAGTTCCCCCATCACTTATCATGGCTCGAAGAATTCCAAATCTACTAAAAATATTTTCTTTTAAAAATTTGATGACGATTTTATGATTATTTGTTCGACATTGAATTGCCTCTATCCATTTGGAAACATAATCAACTGCACCTAAAATATACAATATCCAAATGACGGTGGAAAAGGTCCCATAAAAACTATTCCCTAACAATCAAAGATTTCAATTTAAAAAATATGATTCAAGAGCTTCATGTTTCTTTTTGAAATCGCACCCAATTTTTGACAATTTTCACAGATCTTGCAGATTCGTGGGAGTCTTTAAACAAAGTGGGCCAGTAAAATCCACACTGTAAGATTTTTGCAGCTTGTTTTCTTTGAAGAAAAATGTCCTCCGCATGCTTCTGAATGACAAAATTTAATGACACTACTTACCTCATTGTTGGGTATGCAACGTCGAAAAATTTGATCCGGACAATACTTGAACAGATACGGATCATCCCAATAAAAGTTTTTTACCTCATTCAAAAATTTTCTTTTATCTTGAGAACTCCATTGCGGTGGCATTTTTCCTGTCACAAGAAAATTTATTATGTTAGCAAACCAAGGTGTAGTAGTAACTGAAAATAGATGTTCATCAGGAAAATTATCGTTAATTGGTGTCATTTCACAAGATGATCCTGTTACTAGTCTCGATAAATGATCGGCTACGACATTCTCGGTTCTTTTTTATCTTTGATCACAATGTCAAATTCTTGGAGTAACAAAATCCATCGTATCAGTCGTGGCTTTGCATCCTGTTTGGTCAACAAATATCTAATAGCAGAATGATCAGTAAACACAATAGTCGTTGATCCAATCAAATAAGAACGAAATTTATCTAATGCAAATATTACAGCAGATTTTTTTGGAAATACTTGTGTTGGGCTTACCCACTTACTATTAGAAATAGGGTAGATAATCCCAACATCAAGTAGTTTGAGAACTTCAGTTTTCACAACATCTTTCATGTGTGGATTTAATCTCCTTTGTGGTTGTTGAGATGTTTTTGTATTTTTTTAAGTGAATTTTGTGAGTGCAAATTAGTGGATTAATGCCCTTGAGATATTTTAGTGTCCAACCAATTGTATTTTTATGTCTTTTAAGCATATAAACTAATTTACCTTCTTGATCACTTTCTAGTTTGGAAGAAATTACCACCGGATATGTTTCATCTTCTCCAAAAAATGCATACTTCAATTCTTCTGGCAAGGGTTTTAACTCCAATATGGGTGGTTCGTCTTTGTTCTCATATTTTGCATCAAATTCTTTCACTGATCCTGGTAACAAGTGATACCTAATAAAATCATCAAGATCAATTTCAATATTTTCTTTAACAGTTTCAATTGAACAAATATCTAATTGATCACGAGTACTCCCTTCTTGAATGTTTTCTTCCACAAGAGTTTCAATAAGATTTCCATCTTCACTTTCATCTCCTTTGTCATGTGGTTGCTTACAAAGATTAAAAACATTGAGCTCCAAGGTCATGTTACCAAATGACAACTTCATTATTCCATTCCTGCAATTTATAAGAGCATTAGAAGTTGCTAAAAATGGACGACCCAGAATTACAGGAATTGCATTACAAACTTCGATAGGTTGTGTCTCTAAAACTATGAAATTGACAGGATATACAAAGTTATCAACTTGGACCAATACGTCTTCTATCATACCTCTTGACACTTTAACAGATCTATCGGCAAGTAAAATTGTTACCGAATTAGATTTTAACTCGCCTAGATTGAGTTCTTGATAAACTGAATATGGAAGTAAATTCACACTAGCTCCAATATCAAGCAAGACTTTTTTAATCTTTCGTTCTCCAATAATACAAGAAATAGTAGGACAACCAGGGTCTTTGTATTTGAAAGTATTATCTATACTATTATATTAAGTGTGAGGGTCTTAGAATAACTACCTTTGAGGACACCAAAATACTTAATTCCATAATTACCCTTCTTAGTCTACTAAAAACCTTTTCAAGTCACTCTATATTTTAAATATAAAAAATCAAAACAAAACTTCCCTTTTAAATCGAAAAACTTTTCTAAATCAAAAATAATTTCGTGTTAATTATTTAGTATTATTTAATCAAATTAAAAATAATAATAGCACATGCAATGCATGTGCATCTTTTACTAGTTATTTTGAAAGATTGCACCTACTTGTTCGGCTAAAAATGCTTTCTTTTTCACATTCAATTTTCTTTTCACAGTGCACAAGTCTTTAAAAATTTGGCATATGATGGTACCTGTTTTATTGCATCTAATAAAGGAATATTAACTTTTACTTGTTTAAAAATATCATATATATCAGAATTCAAATTTGATTTTTTTGTATTTTTCAATGCATGAGGGAATGGTGGTGACACTGTCTGTTGAACCTCCTCTTCGCAAGTTATGGGTTCCACTTCCTTACCCTTTGGAGTTGATTTATCATCATCTTCACAAGGTTCAAGAATGGATTTTTCCACAACCTTACCACTTCGAAGGGTAATAACAGATTTTACCTGATCCATTGGTTGAGTTCCAGAAGTTCCAGTTTGTGAATGATGATCCTTGGGATTAGGTAGAGGTTGTGAAGGAAATTTACCTTTTTCATGAACATTAAATGCAGATGCAAATTTAGCAAGAGTATCTTTCAAATCTGTCATGGTTTGAGAAGTTTGAGTATTGATAGACTCTGGCTTTGCAATGAAAGAATTCAATGTGTAGAACCCGTAATTAGACTGCGTATAAGCCATGCATAATTCTAGTATTTTAAATTAAATTGACTTCATTGCATGAGTATTTAAATGCTTTCTTTGAAGTTAATTATTTTATTCAGTAGTTTAGATTTTATTCTTTTCACTTAATTCAGTGAGGCCGGACCGGAGTTGGAGTAAAGAGATAAAATTTATTAGTAAGAAAATATTTTCTAAAATTTATTTAAGATAAATAATAAGTAAATTTATTGTAAAACAAGGTTTAAGGAATTATTTAAATAAGTGGAGATAAGTAGTAAATAAAGCTCAATAATTAAATCCTTAATTCTGTAAAAGATTTAATGGGAGGATAAAACACTAAAGATTAAAAATGCAATATTTAAGAGATATTTTTCCTCCATCTTATATGAAATTTTCGGCCCCTTTAATTTAATTTAAAAATTAGTTAACAACTCAATTCCTTGATCCCTTCCTTATCCATTTTTGGGAGATAAATTCCTCACCATTTTTAATCCAAATTTAATTGATAACTAAGCAATATTCCATCTCATTTGATTGATAAGAAAATCGGCCCTCTCCCCATTTTAAAAGATTTAATAGTGATTTTCAACTCATTCTTTAATTATCCCCCTTAAATTTTCTAGATAGATATCCTCCCCATCTTTGAAATCACTAGCAAGATTTAATTAAACCATTTCTCCCTTTGCACCTAGACCTTAAAATCGTCCATATGCAACTCTAGGATCCTCAAGAAAAAAATCTATGATATCATTCTATTTCCTAATCACTCAAACTAGTAGATAGAAAGAATATTTCCCTTCCCTTTTATCTTGTATTTTCCCATTTAATTTCCTAGACTCTCTCCCACTCCATAATCTCGAAAATATCAGTCTCCTTCAGCACTAAAAATCGGGAGAGGCTAGGGTAAAATTGAGGAAGAAAAGCAAGAAATAAAACAAGAGAAGCAACTCCGTCTCCTCCGCGCCGTATCGTCTATTCTTTTCGTTTTTCTTTCAAACGAAAACAAGGCATGTATATGTTTTTATTGCTCTTCAATCAAGTCCTATTATCAATTATTTTTCATTACATGATCATCATTTCCCTTGTCAAAACCGAAAATACATCAAAGAAATTTTCAGAAGAATAGCATGCAGATTTTTTGGTTTTCATGATGCTTCACGGGTTGGCTAGTTTTCGTTGTTGCAGGTATTGTTTCGACTTCCAAGCTCCCAAAGCTGATCCTAGGCATGTACTAGGGCATGTTAGGAACACATTTGTCCAGTGGTTTGAGTCCCATGTCAGCCGAGACCAAGAAAATGGCAGCAACTCCATTTGTGTCCATATTGTGTTTCAAAAAAAAAAATTCTGATGTTGCTGTCATAAGGGAATGGATCGGATCATGGCTGCCCCAGAGGCCTATAGCCATGGTTAGATCACTTCCCTAGCATGTCTAAGACGTGACTAAGTCGCCTTTTTGGTGGCTTGGTCCATGGTGCATCGGTTTTTAAATCAAACGCAAGAACAACCCCTCCCCTTCTCGGCCCCTTTGGTTTTGACAGCATGTAGTGGTTCGAGTATGGTGGAATGGTGTGGATCTTGGTTGGCCTAAAGCCCTTAGCCACGGTTCACACCATGCCCCATGAAGTCTAGGCCGTTCCATGGTCAATCAAATGGCCACTGGAACGAGTCGAGACAGCAAGCGAAGCAAAACACCCCACACGCGCGCAAAGGTGCTCTCGGGTGAGTCTTTTCGATTGTTGCTGGAATATTTCGAATTGTGGCTGGTCTAAAGCCCTTAGCCACGGTTCGAATCATTCCTTGGGGTGTTGGTGAGAGTCTCTGGTCGGTGTTTCAAGCCCCAATGGCCGGTAGTCTCGAAAACGACGTAAGGAAACCAAGCGCAGCTGTTGGAATTTTCTGGACAGAAACTTGCTGCGTCGATTCGGTGGCTCGTTAGAGTTCTTGGTTGGCTTTTAGCCTATGGCCTTCAACTGGACAGTACCTTATTGAGTTTGGAAGGCCATGTTTTTTGCCGTTTGTGATTCGGATCATTTTTGAGGTCGTACGAGAATTTACAGTGCGATGTGCCAAATTGAATCTCGAAAGAGCATTTCATGTTTTGGCCTCCATTCACCTAGATTTCGGCCCTCACCATTTTAGGAGCATAAATTCATAATTTGAAGTGTATTTTAATCATGAATATACGTTGGTTCATTGTTGTTTCGGGTTGGCTCGGATTCATGATTAAATACGAAGTCGTGAGCGTCATCGTCTCATTTTTTTAACTTAATTGCATAGTGTGGTCAAGTAAAAGCTATTGCATATTTTTTATGGCATACTTAGGTTGCAGCGAGCTTGGGAACGATACAATCCATGTGGGAAAATAATACAGGATACTTCTTTTTGCCATTTAATTATATTATGTGCATAAAAATAGAAAATACTTATTTTTGAGATTTATGTGATATTGCTTGTGGTCAATTCACTATCATGGGAGCATTATTTTTACCCGGTAGCCAGTTACCGGTCAGTTCAGTTTGGTACCACCCGGTCGCCAGTGATCGGACAGTTCAGTTCAGTGCAGGGGCCACTTGCGTAGACCATAATCTCAACAGAAAATTATTACATTTTATTTCAGTACAGGGCTCCAAGGAGCAAACATTTTTTTACTATGATTTTTCAGTTCAGTTATGCACGTATTATAATTGCTCAGTTTAAGTTATTTTCAGTATGCCCCATGACACGATGTTATATCCCATGCAAGTTTTAATATAGTATTTACTCGTTATCTACGATATATGCATGCTGAGTCTTTAGGCTCACTAGACTTGAATGTTGTAGGTACTGATGAGCATGGGGCCGAGGGCAGGGAACAATGAGCCAGCTTGGGTCGGCAGTAGTGGCACCCGAGGACCTCATTTACAGAACTTACCGCTCTATGCAAACATTTTTATCAGTTGTTGGATATTCTTAAATTGTTATTTTGCAAACAAATATTTTCTTCCGCTGCCATTTTTGAATATCAAACTTTGTTTATCGGTTTAGTTATGAATGAGGCATTTTTATTATTTAAAAAGAAAATTTTTAATTTTCGTAAATTTTCAAGCACAAATTTTCGAGCCTTTATAGTTGGTATCAGAGCCTATGTTCTTGTAAAAGGTTACACTACTACTGACCACGAGAAGCTTACTACTGACCACGAGAAGCTCACGAAGTCACGTCTTCGGTCTGTAAGTTTTTACATTTCAGCATTTTATTTAAAGCATGGATTATTCAACAGCATGTCTTCATGAAATATGTATTACGTCCAGATTTTCATTGTTCAGTATTTGGATTTAAATAAATTATGAAATTATGCATGTTAGTTACGTATGGGTTATGTATGGAACAGTATGCCCCCTAGACGCCAGGTTTGACGCCCGAGAGGTGGCGAGGAGCGCTGTCATGAAGACGGTGAGGATCGTAGGCGGGAGGAAGACTTACCTCCACCCCCTCCGCGTGATATGAATCTCCAGATGCTGGCTGGGATGAACAGGTTCTTCGCACAGTTTGCGAGGAACAATGCCGCTGCCGCAGCCAGGCCGACAGGTCCCGAGGCTGTCTATGAGAGGTTTATGAAGATGCGTCCGAAGGAGTTTTCTGGGACATCTGACCCCATGATTGCCGAGGGATGGATCAAATCCCTCGAGGTTATCTTCGAGTTCATGGAACTTGGAGATGTAGACAGAGTCCGATGTGCCACCTACTTATTCAGTGGAGATGCCCGCTTATGGTGGGAAGGAGCGCCAGTAGCCTTGAACTTGGCTACGCTGACATGGACGCGTTTCACGGAGGTTTTCTACTCCAAATATTTTGCCGAGGAAGTGCGCACCAGGTTGACCACCGAGTTCATGAGCTTGAGACAGGGTGATATGACGGTTACGGAGTTCATTCGTAAGTTCGAGAGGGGCTGTCATTTTGTGCCCCTGATCGTGAACGATGCTAAAGCCAAGATGATGCATTTCCTGGTGGGTCTACGTCCGATCTTGCGCCGTGATGTTAGGGTGTCTGACCCTACTACTTATGAGGTCGCAGTCTCCAAAGCTCTAGCCGCAGAGCAGGATCTGCGGGATATCGAGAGGGATCGCCAGGGCAAGCGCCCCGTCCAGGTACCACACCGTCCTCCTCCTCATCAGCATCAGCAGCAAAACAAGGAGGTCATTTCATGGGCCGCCTAGAAACAGAGGCCAGCAGCAGCAGCAGCAGCAGCGGGGACGCCCAGCCCCGAGGACTTTTGAGCACCCAGTCTATCCCAGGTGCTCACTCCGCCATCCTGGAGTATGTATGTCTGGCTCAGGGAAGTTTTTAAGTGTGGCAGTCCAGACCATATGTTGCTGCAGTGCCCTCAGAGGAATCTGCCTACCCAAGGCAGAGTTTTTGCTCTCCATGCCACGGAAACGAATCCGGAGACTATGTTGATGACAGGTACCTTTAAGCTTTAAGTTATTATTCGAATTTCAGCGTTTTGGGAACCGGAATTAAGATTTTTGGAACTTAGAACTGTTATAGGATTGCATGCTCTACTCAGAATTATTTTGGGGATTTAAGTTAGAAGAACTTTGACCTTTGCATGTCTATAAGTTTAGTCCTTGTAACTATTGGATTCAACTTAGAGTTCCGATCTTTCATGGATAATTTTTATATCTGGTTCCGCTACCAAGGCCTTGATAGATTCAGGGGCCACTCACTCATTTATTTCGGAGGTCTTTGCGAACTTTCTCAAGATCAAGACCATTGGGCTAGACATAGCCTTTTCAGTAGTGTTGCCGTCAGGCCAGGAGTTGGTAGCTACCAATGTTATCCGAGATATAGATCTTGAGCTGCACGGTAATCTAGTTTATGCGGATCTGATCGTGCTACCGATGCCAGAATTTGACATCATCCTGGGGTTGGACTGGCTATTGAGGAACATAGTGTTGATAGACTTCCAGCGAAGATCAATTCTAGTCCGACCGCATGGAATGGTGCAGTTCTTATTTGAGCCGGACAGGTACTTTCCTTTACCGCGCATTATTCCATATGTTCAGGCTAGGAAGCTCATGCATAGAGGGTGTCGGGCGTTTCTAGCAACCTTTGTATCGGTCCCCGAGGAACCCAACCAGTCAGCCTCAGATGTTCCGATTGTCAGAGATTTCTTAGACGTTTTTCCCGAAGACGTCTCTGGTATGCCACCCGAGAGAGAGGTGGAGTTTTCTATTGAGCTTATGCCAGGTACGGCTCCGATCTCCAAAGAGCCGTACCGATTAGCACCGACAGAGATGGCAGAGCTTAAGAAGCAGATTCAGGAACTACTCGACAAGGAGTTCGTTCGCCCGAGTTTTTCATCTTGGGGCGCGCCAGTCTTGTTTGTTAAGAAGAAGGATGGCTCTATGAGGCTTTGTATTGACTACCGGGAGTTGAACAGAGTTACAGTGAAGAACAAATACCCACTTCTGAGGATTGAGGATCTGTTTGACCAGTTGCACGGAGCTTCGATTTTCTCCAAGATTGATCTGCGTTCAGGTTATCACCAGTTGAGGGTGAGAGATGCTGATGTTTACAAGACTGCTTTCAGGACTCGTTATGGTCACTACGAGTTCCTTGTGATGCCGTTCCGGTCTGACGAATGCGCCAGCGATCTTCATAGGATCTCATGAATCGCGTATTTCAGCCGTATTTCGACCAGTTTGTGATAGTATTCATAGACGACATTCTCGTCTACTCCAAGAATCAGGAGGATCACAGCAGACATCTGACCACAGTGCTGCAGACCTTGCAGAAGCACAAGTTATTCGCAAAGTTCAGTAAGTGCGAATTCTGGTTAGAGAAGGTGGCGTTCTTAGGCCACATTGTTTCTAGCAGTGGCATTGAGGTAGACCCAGCGAAAGTTCGCTGCAGTCAGAGATTGGGTTGTGCCGCAGAATGCATCTGAGATCCGCAGTTTTCTTGGGCTAGCAGGATATTATCGGAAGTTCATTAAGGGATTCTCTTCTATTGCCATTCCACTCACAGCACTGACAAAGAAGAATGTGAAGTATGTGTGGAGCGCGGAGATGTCAGAAGAGCTTCGATACTTTGAAGCAAGCTCTTATCTCAGCACCAGTATTGGCCATGCCGTCAGGGCCTGGTGAGTTTGTGTTATATACCGATGCTTCGAATCTCGGTTTAGGTGCAGTTTTAATGCAACATGGGAAGGTGATAGCGTATGCGTCTCGTCAGCTGAAAACTCATGAGAAGAATTACCCTACCCATGATCTAGATTTGGAGGCATTATTTGTACGGAGAGAAGTGCCAGATCTTTACCGACCACAAGAGCATCAAGTATTTCTTTACGCAGAATGAGCTGAATATGCGTCAGAGGCGTTGGTTGGAGCTTGTGAAGGATTATGAATGTGACATTAGCTACCACCCAAGTAAAGCTAATGTAGTGGCGGATGCATTGAGCAGAAAAGTCGCAGTGATGGCTCATTTGACAGTTTCAAGACCTCTTCAGCTTGAGATTCAGAGGTTTGATCTTGAGACTTATCCTCAAGGTAGAGTTCCCTGTCTATCTACTTTGACGATTCAGTCCTCTCTTCTTGACCGTATTCGCAGTGGTCAGTCAGCAGATGAGTAATTGGCACAGTGGAAGAAGAGAGACGAAGCTAAGGGCAGTGTCTTGTATATAGTCACCGACGGTATTGTGAGATATCGAGACAGGATGTGGGTTCCTAGCAGTGGTTCTATTCGAGCAGATATTCTATCAGAGGCCCACATGTCCCCGTACTCTATTCACCCTGGGAGTACGAAGATGTACAAAGATCTGCAGTTGTTGTATTGGTGGCCAGGGATAAAGAAGGACATCAGACGATTTGTATCTGAGTGTCTGACCTGCGAGTTAGTGAAGGCGGAGCATCAGAGACCAGCAGGTTTGCTCAAGCCTCTTCCTATTCCCGAGTGGAAGTGGGAGAACGTTACCATGGATTTTGTGACCGGATTGCAGAAGTCAGCCAGGGGATCGAATGCTATTTGGGTGATTGTATATCGTCTTACCAAATCAGCGCACTTCTTGCTTATTAAGACGACTTTCACCATGGTTCAGTATGCAGAGTTGTACATCCAGGCGATAGTCCGACTTCATGGTATTCCAGTTTCTATCGTATCTGACAGAGACCCTAGATTCACTTCCGCATTCTGGAAGAGTTTGCATTCGGCAGTGGGTACGAAGCTGCTGTTTAGCACAGCTTTCCATCCGCAGACAGATGGACAGTCAGAGCGAGTCATTCAGATTTTGGAGGATCTTCTCCGTGCTTGCGTCATTGATTTCTCTGGGAGTTGGGAGTCGAACTTGCCATTGGTAAAGTTCACCTATAACAACAGTTTCCAGTCGTCTATAGGTATGACTCCGTATGAAGCATTGTATGGCCGTAAGTGTAGATCTCCTGTTCATTGGGATGAAGTAGGAGAGAGAGCAGAGTTGGGTCCAGAGATTATTCAGCAGGCTACCGATGTAGTAGTCAAGATCCGTGATAGGATGAGGACTGCTCAGAGTCGGCAGAAGAGTTATGCGGATCAGCGGAGGAGAGATTTAGAGTTTGCAGTAGGCGACCATGTTTTTGTGAAGGTAGCACCTATGAAAGGTGTCATGCGATTTGGGAAGAAAGGAAAGCTCAGTCCGAGATTCATTGGACCATTCGAGATCCTTGACAGAGTTAGGACGCTAGATCATCGTGTTGCTCTTCCGCCGAATATGACCGGAGTACACAATGTGTTCCACATCTCCATGTTGAGGAAGTATATGGCAAATCCTTCGCATGTCTGGAATTTTGAGCCGTTGCAGCTTACCCCGAACCTGTCTTATGAGGAGAGACCAGTACAGATCCTAGACAGACAGGAGAAGAAGCTTCGGAACAAGTTGATTAAGCGAGTCAAAGTCAAATGGCTCAACCATTCAGAGGAGGAAGCTACATGGGAGTCTGAGCCAGAAATGAGGAGTCGGTACCCCGAGTTATTCTGTGAGTTCTAATTTCGAGGACGAAATTTCTTTTAAGGGGGGAGAGTTGTAGAACCCGTAATTAGACTGCGTATAAGCCATGCATAATTCTAGTATTTTAAATTAAATTGACTTCATTGCATGAGTATTTAAATGCTTTCTTTGAAGTTAATTATTTTATTCAGTAGTTTAGATTTTATTCTTTTCACTTAATTCAGTGAGGCAGGACCGGAGTTGGAGTAAAGAGATAAAATTTATTAGTAAGAAAATATTTTCTAAAATTTATTTAAGATAAATAATAAGTAAATTTATTGTAAAACAAGGTTTAAGGAATTATTTAAATAAGTGGAGATAAGTAGTAAATAAAGCTCAATAATTAAATCCTTAATTCTGTAAAATATTTAATGGGAGGATAAAACACTAAAGATTAAAAATGCAATATTTAAGAGATATTTTTCCTCCATCTTATATGAAATTTTCGGCCCCTTTAATTTAATTTAAAAATTAGTTAACAACTCAATTACTTGATCCTTTCCTTATCCATTTTTGGGAGATAAATTCCTCACCATTTTTAATCCACATTTAATTGATAACTAAGCAATATTCCATCTCATTTGATTGATAAGAAAATCGGCCCTCTCCCCATTTTAAAAGATTTAATTGTGATTTTCAACTCATTCTTTAATTATCCCCCTTAAATTTTCTAGATAGATATCCTCCCCATCTTTGAAATCACTAGCAAGATTTAATTAAACCATTTCTCCCTTTGCACCTAGACCTTAAAATCGTCCATATGCACCTCTAGGATCCTCAAGAAAAAAATCTTTGATATCATTCTATTTCCTTATCACTCAAACTAGTAGATAGAAAGAATATTTCCCTTCCCTTTAATCTTGTATCTTCCCATTTAATTTCCTAGACTCCCCCCCACTCCATAATCTCGAAAATTTCAGTCTCCTTCAGCACTAAAAATCGTGAGAGGCTAGGGTAAAATCGAGGAAGAAAAGCGAGAAAGAAAACAAGAGAAGCAACTCCGTCTCCTCCGCGCCGTATCGTCTATTCTTTTCGTTTTTCTTTCAAACGAAAACCAAGGCATGTATATGTTTTTATTGCTCTTCAATCAAGTCCTATTATCAATTATTTTTCATTACATGATCATCCTTTCCCTTGTCAAAAACCGAAAATACATCAAAGAAATTTTCAGAAAAATAGCATGCAGATTTTTCGGTTTTCATGATGCCTCACGGGTTGGCTAGTTTTCGTTGTTGCAGGTATTGGTTCGACTCTCAGGCTCCCAAAACTGATCCTAGGCATGTACTAGGACATGTTAGGAACACATTTGTCCAGTAGTTTGAGTCCCATGTTAGCCGAGACCAAGAAAATGGCAGCAACTCCATTTGTGTCCATTTGTGATTTCAAAAAAAAAAAAAACTGATGTTGTTGTCATACGGGAATGGATCGGATCATGGCTGTCCCAAGGGCCTATAGCCATGGTTAGATCACTTCCCTAGCATGTCCTAAGACGTGACTAAGTCACCCTTTTGGTTGCTTGGTCCATGGTGCATCGATTTTGAAATCAAACGCAAGAACAACCCCTCCCCTTCTCGGCCCCTTTGATTTTGACAGCATGTGTTGGTTCGAGTATGGTGGAATGGTGTGGATCTTGGTTGGCCTAAAGCCCTTAGCCATGGTTCACACCATGCCCCATGAAGTCTAGGTCGTTCCATGGTCAATGAAATGGCCACTGGAACGAGTCGAGACAGCAAGAGAAGCAAAACACCCCTCACGCGCGCAAAGGTGCTCTCGGGTGAATCTTTTCGATTGTTGCTGGAATATTTCGAATTGTGGCTGGTCTAAAGCCCTTAGCCACGGTTCGAATCATTCCTTGGGATGTTGGTGAGAGTCTCTGGTCGGTGTTTCAAGCCCCAATGGCCGGTAGTCTCGAAAACGACGTAAGGAAACCAAGCGCAGCTGCTGGAATTTTCTGGACAGAAACTTGCTGCGTCGGTTTGGTGGCTCGTTCGAGTTCTTGGTTGGCTTTTAGCCTATGGCCTTGGACTGGACAGTACCTTATTGAGTTAGGAAGGCCATGTTTTTGGCCGTTTGTGATTCTATTGAGCTTATGCCAGGTACGGCTCCGATCTCCAAAGAGCCGTACCGAATAGCACCGACAGAGATGGCAGAGCTTAAGAAGCAGATTCAGGAACTACTCGACAAGGAGTTCGTTCGCCCGAGTTTTTCATCTTGGGGCGCGCCAGTCTTGTTTGTTAAGAAGAAGGATGGCTCTATGAGGCTTTGTATTGACTACCGGGAGTTGAACAGAGTTACAGTGAAGAACAAATACCCACTTCTGAGGATTGAGGATCTGTTTGACCAGTTGCACGGAGCTTCGATTTTCTCCAAGATTGATCTGCGTTCAGGTTATCACCAGTTGAGGGTGAGAGATGCTGATGTTTACAAGACTGCTTTCATGACTCGTTATGGTCACTACGAGTTCCTTGTGATGCCGTTCCGTCTGACGAATGCGCCAGCGATCTTCATGGATCTCATGAATCGCGTATTTCAGCCGTATTTCGACCAGTTTGTGATAGTATTCATAGACGACATTCTCGTCTACTCCAAGAATCAGGAGGATCACAGCAGACATCTGACCACAGTGCTGCAGACCTTGCAGAAGCACAAGTTATTCGCAAAGTTCAGTAAGTGCGAATTCTGGTTAGAGAAGTTGGCGTTCTTAGGCCACATTGTTTCTAGCAGTGGCATTGAGGTATACCCAGCGAAAGTCGCTGCAGTCAGAGATTGGGTTGTGCCGCAGAATGCATCTGAGATCCGCAGTTTTCTTGGGCTAGCAGGATATTATCGGAAGTTCATTAAGGGATTCTCTTCTATTGCCATTCCACTCACAGCACTGACAAAGAAGAATGTGAAGTATGTGTGGAGCGAGGAGTGTCAGAAGAGCTTCGATACTTTGAAGCAAGCTCTTATCTCAGCACAAGTATTGGCCATGCCGTCAGGGCCCGGTGAGTTTGTGTTATATACCGATGCTTCGAATCTCAGTTTAGGTGCAGTTTTGATGCAACATGGGAAGGTGATAGCGTATGCGTCTCGTCAGCTGAAAACTCATGAGAAGAATTATCCCTACCCATGATCTAGATTTGGCAGCCGTAGTATTCGCCCTGAAGATTTGGAGGCATTATTTGTACGGAGAGAAGTGCCGGATCTTTACCAACCACAAGAGCATCAAGTATTTCTTTACGCAGAATGAGCTGAATATGCGTCAGAGGCGTTGGTTGGAGCTTGTGAAGGATTATGAATGTGACATTAGCTACCACCCGAGTAAAGCTAATGTAGTGGCGGATGCATTGAGCAGAAAAGTCGCAGTGATGGCTCATTTGACAGTTTCAAGACCTCTTCAGCTTGAGATGCAGAGGTTTGATCTTGAGACTTATCCTCAAGGTAGAGTTCCCCGTCTATCTACTTTGACGATTCAGTCCTCTCTTCTTGACCGTATTCGCAGTGGTCAGTCAGCAGATGAGCAATTGGCACAGTGGAAGAAGAGAGACGAAGCCAAGGGCAGTGTCTTGTATACAGTCACCGATGTTATTGTGAGATACCGAGACAGGATGTGGGTTCCTAGCAGTGGTTCTATTCGAGCAGATATTCTATCAGAGGCCCACATGTCCCCGTACTCTATTCACCCTGGGAGTACGAAGATGTACAAAGATCTGCAGTTGTTGTATTGGTGGCCAGGGATGAAGAAGGACATCAGACGATTTGTATCCGAGTGTCTGACTTGCGAGTTAGTGAAGGCGGAGCATCAGAGACCAGCAGGTTTGCTCAAGCCTCTTCCTATTCCCGAGTGGAAGTGGGAGAACGTTACCGTGGATTTTGTGACCGGATTGCCGAAGTCAGCCAGGGAATCGAATGCTATTTGGGTGATTGTAGATCGTCTTACCAAATCAGCGCTCTTCTTGCTTATTAAGACTGACTTTCACCATGGTTCAGTATGCAGAGTTGTACATCCAGGAGATAGTCCGACTTCATGGTATTCCAGTTTCTATCGTATCTCACAGAGACCCTAGATTCACTTCTGCATTCTAGAAGAGTTTGCATTCGGCAGTGGGTACGAAGCTACTGTTTAGCACAGCTTTCAATCCGCAGACAGATGGACAGTCAGAGCGAGTCATTCAGATTTTGGAGGATCTTCTCCGTGCTTTCGTCATTGATTTCTCTGGGAGTTGGGAGTTGAACTTGCCATTGGTAGAGTTCACCTATAACAACAGTTTCCAGTCGTCTATAGGTATGACTCCGTATGAAGCATTGTATGGCCGTAAGTGTAGATCTCCTGTTCATTGGGATGAAGTAGGAGAGAGAGCAGAGTTGGGTCCAGAGATTATTCAGCAGGCTACCGATGTAGTAGTCAAGATCCGTGATAGGATGAGGACTGCTCAGAGTCGGCAGAAGAGTTATGCGGATCAGCAGAGGAGAGATTTAGAGTTTGCAGTGGGCGACCATGTTTTTGTGAAGGTAGGACCTATGAAAGGTGTCATGCGATTTGGGAAGAAAGGAAAGCTCAGTCCGAGATTCATTGAACCATTAGAGATCCTTGACAGAGTTGGGACGCTAGATTATCATGTTGCTCTTCCGCCGAATATGACCGGAGTACACAATGTGTTCCACGTCTCCATGTTGAGGAAGTATATGGAAAATCTTTCGCATGTCTTGAATTTTGAGCCGTTGCAGCTTACCTCGAACCTGTCTTATGAGGAGAGACCAGTGCAGATCCTAGACAGACAGGAGAAGAAGCTTCGGAACAAGTTGGTTAAGCGAGTCAAAGTCAAATGGCTCAACCATTCAGAGGAGAAGCTACATGGGAGTCTGAGCCAGAAATGAGGAGTCGGTACCCCGAGTTATTCGGTGAGTTCTAATTTCGAAGACGAAATTTCTTTTAAGTGGGGAGAGTTGTAGAACCCGTAATTAGACTGCGTATAAGCCATGCATATAAGTCTTGCATAATTCTAGTATTTTAAATTAAATTGACTTCATTGCATGAGTATTTAAATGCTTTCTTTGCAGTTAATTATTGTATTCAGTAGTTTAGATTTTATTCTTTTCAGTTAATTCAGTGAGGCCGGACCGGAGTTGAAGTAAAAAGATAAAATTTATTAGTAAGAAAACATTTTCTAAAATTTATTTAACATAAATAATATGTAAATTTATTGTAAAAGAAGGTTTAAGGTATTATTTAAATAAGTGGAGATAAGTAGAAAATAAAGCTCAATAATTAAATCCTTAATTCTCTAGAATATTTAATGCGAAGATAAAATAC
This sequence comes from Primulina eburnea, assembly GCF_022965805.1. Classification (NCBI taxonomy): domain Eukaryota; kingdom Viridiplantae; phylum Streptophyta; class Magnoliopsida; order Lamiales; family Gesneriaceae; genus Primulina; species Primulina eburnea. Next base: position 15,496,708 of record NC_133111.1, read on the forward strand.
TAAAGTAAAAATGCAATATTTAAGAGATATTTTCCCTCCATTTTATATGAAATTTTCGGCCCCTTTAATTTAATTTAAAAATTAGTTAACAACTCAATTCCTTGATCCCTTCCTTATCCATTTTTGGGAGATAAATTCTCCCATTTTTAATCCACATTTAATTGATAACTAAGCAATATTCCATCTCATTTTATTGATAAGAAAATCGGCCCTCTCCCCACTTTAAAAGATTTAATTGTGATTTTCAACTCATTCTTTAATTATCCCCCTTAAATTTTCTAGATAGATATCCTCCCCATCTTTGAAATCACTAGCAAGATTTAATTAAACCATTTCTCCCTTTGCACCTAGACCTTAAAATCGTCCATATGCACCTCTAGGATCCTCAAGAAAAAAATCTTTGATATCATTCTATTTCCTTATCACTCAAACTAGTAGATAGAAAGAATATTTCCCTTCCCTTTTATCTTGTATCTTCCCATTTAATTTCCTAGGCTCCCTCCCACTCCATAATCTTGAAAATTTCAGTCTCCTTCAGCACTAAAAATCGTGAGAGGCTAGGGTAAAATTGAGGAAGAAAAGCAAGAAAGAAAACAAGAGAAGCAACTCCGTCTCCTCCGCGCCGTATCGTCTATTCTTTTCGTTTTTCTTTCAAACGAAAACCAATGCATGTATATGTTTTTATTCCTCTTCAATCAAGTCCTATTATCAATTATTTTTCATTACATGATCATCATTTCCCTTGTTAAAAACCGAAAATACATCAAAGAAATTTTCAGAAAAATAGCATGCAGATTTTTCGGTTTTCATGATGCTTCACGGGTTGGCTAGTTTTCGTTGTTGCAGGTATTGGTTCGACTCTCAGGCTCCCAAAGCTGATCCTAGGCATGTACTAGGACATGTTAGGAACACATTTGTCCAGTGGTTTGAGTCCCATGTCAGCCGAGACCAAGAAAATGGCAGCAACTCCATTTGTGTCCATTTGTGTTTCAAAAAAAAAAAATCTGATGTTGCTGTCATAAGGGAATGGATCGGATCATGGCTGCCCCAGGGTCCTATAGCCATGGTTAGATCACTTCCCTAGCATGTATAAGACGTGACTAAGTCGCCCTTTTGGTGGCTTGGTCCATGGTGCATCGATTTTTAAATCAAACGCAAGAACAGCCCCTCCCCTTCTCGGCCCCTTTGATTTTGACAGCATGTGTTGGTTCGATATGGTGGAATGGTGTGGATCTTGGTTGGCCTAAAGCCCTTAGCCACGGTTCACACCATGCCCATGAAGTCTAGGTCGTTCCATGGTCAATCAAATGGCCACTGGAACGAGTCGAGACAGCAAGCGAAGCAAAACACCCCTCACGCGCGCAAAGGTGCTCTCGGGTGAATCTTTTCGATTGTTTCTGGAATATTTCGAATTGTGGCTGGTCTAAATCCCTTAGCCATGGTTCGAATCATTCCTTGGGATGTTGGTGAGAGTCTCTGGTCGGTGTTTCAAGCCCCAATGGCCGGTAGTCTCGAAAACGACGTAAGGAAACCAAGCGCAGCTGCTGGAATTTTCTGGACAGAAACTTGCTGCGTCGGTTTGGTGGCTCATTCGAGTTCTTGGTTGGCTTTTAGCCTATGGCCTTGGACTGGACAGTACCTTATTGAGTTAGGAAGTCCATGTTTTTGTCCGTTTGTGATTTGGATCAATTTTGAGGTCGTACGAGAATTTACGGTGCGATGTGCCAAATTGACTCTCGAAAGAGCGTTTCATGTTTTGGCCTCCATTCACCTAGATTTCGGCCCTCACCATTTTGGGAGCATAAATTCATAATTATAAGTGTATTTTAATCATGACTATACGTTGGTTCAGTGTTGTTTCGGGTTGGCTCGGATTCATGATTAAATACGAAGTCGTTGAGCGTCATCGTCGCATTTTTTGAACTTAATTGCACAGTGTGGTCAAGTAAAAGCTACTGCATAATTTTCATGGCATACTTAGATTGCAGCGAGCCTGGGAACGATCCAATCCATGTGGGAAAATAATACAGGATACTTCTTTTTTCCATTTAATTATATTATGTACATAAAAATAGAAAATACTTATTTTTGAGATTTATGCGATATTACTTGTGGTCAATTCACTATCATGGGAGCATTAATTTTACCCGGTAGCCAGTTACCGATCAGTTCAGTTTGGTACTACCCGGTCGCCAGTGATCGGACAGTTCAGTTCAGTGCAGGGGCTACTTGCGTAGACCATAATCTCAACATAAAATTATTACATTTTATTTCAGTACAGGGCTCCAAGGAGCAAACATTTTTTTACTATGATTTTTCAGTTCAGTTGTACACGTATTATAATTGCTCAGTTCAAGTTATTTTCAGTATGCCCCATGACACGATGTTATATCCCATGCAAGTTTTAATATAGTATTTACTCGTTATCTACGATATATGCATGCTGAGTCTTTAGGCTCACTAGACTTGATTGTTGTAGGTACTGATGAGCATGGGGCCGAGGGCGGGAATCAGTGAGCCAGCTTGGGTCGACAGTAGTGGCACCCGAGGACCTCATTTACAGCACTTACCGATTTATGCAAACATTTTTATCAGTTGTTGGATATTCTTAAATTGTTATTTTGCAAACAAATATTTCTTTCCGCTGCCATTTTTGAATATCAAACTTTGTTTATCAGTTTAGTTATGAATGAGGCATTTTTATTATTTAAATAGAAAATTTTTTATTTTCCGCAAATGTTCAAGTACAAATTTTCGGGCCTTTATACAATGTATCTTCCAAATTTCTTTAGGTGGAGGAACATAAGGTGCATAATTTTGAAAATTTTGTTGATTTTGGAAATGTGGTTGTGAAAATTGTGCAGCATTATCATTCCTCCAACTAAAATTTGGATGATTTCGCCAACCTGGATTGTAATTTTGAGAGAATGGTTCAAAATTTGTTCTTTTGAAATTGTTCAAAACATTGGCTTATTCATGGAGACATTCTTTAAAAGAAGGCAAAGTGGGACAATCTTTTGTAAAATGATCACTTGTGTCACAGATGTGACACGCAATTTCTTGAACAGATTTTCATTGACCATTCTTTTTCAATTCAAGTGCCTCAACTTTTCTTACCAAAGAGGTAAATCTAGCATGAATATCATGTTCATCTTTGAGAGTGTACATACCTCCACCAGATTTAGGAGATTAAATCTTGTTTGATGGTTCGATTGTACCTATACTGTCCCAATTTTGATCATTTTCAGCTAATGAATCGAGATACTCAATTGCCTCGTTTGGATATTTATCTTTAAATGTTCCATTACATATAAATTCAACCATTTGCCTATCTTTAGGTGTTAAGCCTTCATAAAATTGAGAAACAACTCTCCAAATTCAAAATCATGATGTGGACAAAGATTAAGCAATTCTTTGTGTCTATCCAAACACTGATAAAAGGTTTCTCCTTGTTTTTGAGTGAAAGTGATGATTTGCCTTTTGAAAAAATTTGTTCTATGAGATGGAAAAAACTTTTTCAAAAATTGTTGTTGCAATTCATCCCAAGTTCGAATGGATCCCGATCTAAGATTTTGTATCCAAGTTTTAGCTTTATCTTTTAAATAAAAAGGAAAAATATTAAGTCGAATGGTGTTCATGCTACAATTTAGATCATTATATGTGTTGCACACTTCTTCAAACTCTCGTAAATGCATGTATTGATTTTCAGAATCTAAGCCATGAAAATTGGGTAAAAGTTGGATAATACCAGGCTTAAAATTGAATGAGATGCATCAGGGGAAAAAACAAGACATGAAGGTGCACTAGTACGTGTAGGATTCATGTGATCTCTAAGTGTTCTTCGTCTATCATGATCATGTTGAGATTGAATTTCATCTTCATTTTCTTGGATGGGTTCTTCCGCCATGTTTTGTAAAAATAAAGGGTTATTTCGAATGAGTCGACCACTAAGTGTACGTGACCAAATGCTCATACAAATGTAAATGCAAATGCAAAAGAATAAAACACACAAAAGCAATAAAAATTCAAATAAAGAAAAATAAACTATAAACAAAATTAAATAAACTTTAAATTAAATTATACTTCCCCAGCATTTGGTCACGTACACTTAGTGGTCGACTCATTCGAAATAACCCTTTATTTTTACAAAACAAAATTAAATAACTTAATAATTATATTCCCCAGCAACGGCGCCAAAAACTTGTTGTGACTTTGATTGTTGCACTCCCAAGAGCAGGTTGTCCACAAGTAGTATAATTCGATGAGTTCGAATATCGTATCCACGAGGAAGCTAGGTAATTACAAGTCAACTACAATGTCTTTTTATTTATTTTTTTCTTTTAGTTGTTTGAATCTTTAATTGGTAATTTTTAATTGTTCAAATTTTAATTTAAGTAGTTGAGATTAAAGGATCCACTCTTGGGATTTTAATAAAGTTAACATTAATGAACATTATTGAAATCCACTTAATAAAATGGTTTCCAATATATTAAATAATCATATTTATATTATGTTATATATTATTATCTTATAAGTATATAATATATACCAAAACTTATAAATGTTGTCAAGTATTTATTGTGCTATATATATATTTGTAAACACTAAATCAAGGTTCTCACTTTAAATGGTTGGTAAAACCAAACTAACATTTAAATGGTACCAAGAAATTAATATTATGATATATTTATATATAGTAAATCAAGGTTCCCTACTTTAAATGGTTGGTAAAACCAAACAAACATTTAAATGGTTCAAAGTAATTTAATATTATAATATATTCATATATAATAAATCAAGGCATCCACTTTAAATGATTGGTATTACCAAACTAACATTTAAATGGTTCCAAGAATTTAGTGTAACATATAGCAACAATAAATCAAAACTCCCACTTATAAGTAGGGTATAAAAAGAATTAATGATATAAATATAACATAAACAATAAATAATGATTAAATAATATAAAACATAGATTCTTACCTTTTAGTAACCTTATTATCATGCCAAGAGTTTCATCTTTTCATCTCAACTTTAGGAAGTTAGCTATTCATTATTCAAAGTGTAAAACTTTGAATAAGAAATTAACATACTAATTATATTTAATGAAGAAATAAAAGAAAAATATAGAGAGAAATATTATGAACTCAAAGGTTTGTTCATAGAATAAGAGATATCTCAATTCATTACAATGCACCCCTATTTATAGCCAAATTTGGGGAGACAACTACAAATATAAATTATTTTTTTACACATAAGTCTTCATTGGTGTTCCAAGATATTATATTATATTACACATCACTTTTGAAAATCTTCTTCTCCGAATTTGCTTCTTCACATAAAAAGAAACATGTGGATAATTGAGTTGTCTAGTTGTGGTATTTTTTTCAGACCATTTGACCAAGTAATTTGAGAGATATGGTCAAAATACTAGGGCATGGTAAAACTGCCACTCCTTTGATAACTTTATTTGTTGCTTAATTTGATCCCAATTGTGAGAGGATTTTTATCTCATGCTTGCCACCAATATTGTAGATATTAACATCAACTTTCTACAAGTCCAAGAATCATCTTAATCCTATTTGCAACGACAAGTTTATTTTTGTTTTATCGAACCTGTAAAAAATAGTAAAAACTTGTAATTACACAATAACTTATATTTTATACAATTTATTATAAAACATATAATATTTAAACATTTAATAAAACAAAAACTATATATTTATATTATAAAACATTTAATTAATGTACAATTTGTGACACCTCTGACCCGTTTTAAATAAATAGCAGCGGAAATTAAAATTTTCTTTGAAGGTAAGGAAGGATTAAAAATTTTTTGACATAAAAACATTTACAATCAAAATGTATATACATGATCAATAAATGGATACAAAAAAAGCAAAATATCATTCTTGTGATCATGTCAAAATGCCATCAAAATAAACTTCTTCCTTCCATCTTTGGTATGCATATGACCCCGGCCTACAATCAACGTCCCGGCCCGTCGCTCTTATCTGCATCACATGAAATAACTAAAATGAGTATAAAACTCAGCAAGTGGAACTCTTACATAGCAATGTACATAGCATACTCTGAAAATCATGGCTTTGAAAACATTAAATACCATCAACTCTTGAATTAAGAATAACATAGCAACATAACAATAAGATGGTATTTCTCTTTTCTCTGTTGGATTGATATCTATATAGTATCTCTGTCTCTGTACCTATATCCCATCGATATAAATTGATAACTCTGAGGGATATAAGCCTATGGTCATTGATCAACTAATTTCATGCAATCTCTGACTATGTATCTATCAATCCATAAATCATTTGAACTCTCACTTTGGCATTTTATCAAACACTTTGAAGACTCTATTTTCTTGTATTCCCTTTAACACAATTGAGACATAAAATGCCTCCTATATATATAACAAGTATATCAATACATAATCATGAATCAAATGAAGGGAATAGCACATTAAAACCTTTGAAGCACAATACATATAATATCATGTGAGCACAATAAATGAGATTCCACTTACAACCACTTGGAACACTTTGTTTTAAACCTTGGTTGAATTCCTACAACAATAAACCATATATTGAACCATCAACATCTCGATAATCATAAACCCATATCAATTAATCCATAATACCAACATCATCACCAAAGCCATGATTTCTCCCAACAACAAAACTAAGAATAAATCATACCAAAAGCTTACCTTAGCTTCCTTGATCCCTAAATAACCTTGTTCTCTCAACAATAATCCACCAAGAAGCTTGGATTAAAGAAAAGAAAGGAGAGAAATTGGAACCCTAGTCACCCCTTGAGAGAAGAAATCGAGAAGGAGGAGTAGAAATGAGGAAATAAGAGTCTACACTGGCATTTAAACACTTAAAATCCGAAAACATGCTTTCACCGTTCATCGACCGCGGGTGCGGTACCTTGTCTATCGCGGGTGCGCTCGTAAACATACCGCGGGTGCGGTGTCCTCTCGGAAAACCCCTCAAAATTCATAAATAACGACCGCGGGTGCGGTCCTCTTACTGAGCGCGCAAACAACTCAGTATACTTCTCTTTCATCTCGTCCTCTTGTTCCCACATGGCCTCTTCGATCAAATGATTCTTCCAAAGGACTTTAACAATGCCGATCTCTTTGTTTCGCAACAGTTTAACTTTGCGATCCATAATCTGGACCGGAATCTCTTGGGAAGTCAAATTCGGCGTCAAATCCAATGGCTCGTGGCGAAGAACATGGGAAGGATTCGCAATATACTTCCTGAGCATAGAAACATGAAAAACATTGTGAACTCTGTCAAGATCTGGCGGTAGGGCTAACCTGTAAGCTCGATCACCAACTCTGTCCAAGATCTCAAATGAGCCAATGAATCTCGGACTCAACTTTCCCTTCTTGCCAAACCGCATCACACCCTTGAGAGGTGCTATCTTCAAGAACACATGGTCGCCAACCTCAAACTGCAACGGTCTACGACGCACATCAGCATAACTATTCTGTCTCGACTGCGCTGTCTTCATCCTCTCCCTAATAACCGCAACAACATCAGCTGTTTGTTGGACCAACTCTGAACCCAACATCTTCCTCTCGCCAACCTCGTCTCAATACAAGGGCGATCTACAATTCCTGCCATAAAGTGCTTCATACGGTGCCATGCCAATCGTCGCTTGGTAACTGTTATTGTACGTGAACTCAACAAGAGGCAATTTGGAATCCTAGCTACCAGGATAATCGATAGTACAAGCTCTGAGCATATCCTCTAGAATCTGAATAACTCTCTCTGATTGACCGTCGCTCTGGGGGTGATATGTTGTACTGAATGCTAACCGTGAACCCATAGCTCTGTGCAAACTCTTCCAAAACTCTGAAGTAAATCTATGGTCACGATCAGACACGATCGACACAGAAACACCATGAAGTCTAACAATCTCTACTATGTACTCTTGAGCATACTGGTTCATAGAATATGTCGTCTTGACTGGGAGAAAATGCGCTGACTTGGTCAACCGATTAACAATAACCCAAATAGAGTTAAAACCTTTTTGCGTCCTTGGAAGACCCGTCACGAAATCCATCGTAATGTGCTTCCATTTCAATTGAGGAATCGGCAATGACAACAATGTCCCAGCAGGTCTCTGATGCTCGATCTTCACCTGCTGACAAGTTAGGCACTGAGAAATAAACATGGCAATATCTTTCTTCATACATGGCCACCAGAAGAGTCTACAAAGATCCTGATACATCTTGGTGCTACTTGGATGTATCGAATATGGCGCGGTATTTGCCTCTGTCAAGACGTCTCGCCGAATATCATCACCAACAGGAATACAAATACGTCCTCTGGAAGTCATCAAACCATCTCCATTCAATCCAAACTCTAAATTACCTCTCTCCTCTGCTCTGGCTCTCCACTCTGTCAACTGTAAATCATTGACCTGCTCTCTACGGATCCTATCCGTCAATGTAGCCCAAATGACCAACGCTGAAAAGCGAGCAATGTTACCTGGGACTACCAATACTATCTCCTCTCTCTGCAAGTCCAACAACAACGGCTGCTGAATCAACGAACTCAAAAACGAACTCGACTTATGGCTCAAAGCATCCGCTACAACATTCGCTTTCCCTGGGTGGTAACTGATCGTCACATCATAATCTTTGATAAGCTCTAACCACCGTCTCTGTCGCATATTGAGCTCCTTCTGAGAAAACAAATACTTCAAACTCTTGTGGTCCAAGAAAATTTCACACTTTTCGCCATACAAATAATGTCTCCAGATTTTCAGGGCGAAAACCACAGCTGCCAGCTCCAGATCGTGCGTAGGATAATTTTTCTTGTAGTCCTTCAACTGGCGAGAAGAATAGGCTATGACCTTTCCACGTTGCATCAGCACTGCACCAAGACCCTTCTTCGACGCATCGGTGTAAACAACAAAATCCTCTTAACCACTGGGCAATGCAAGTACTGGAGCCGTCGTCAACTTATCTTTCAACTCTTGAAATCCACTTTGGCATTCATTGGACCATTCAAATTTTACAGTCTTCCTCGTCAGATTGGTTAACGGCAGGGCAATCTTAGAAAAGTCTGCAATGAAACGACGATAATAACCCGCCAAACCAAGAAAACTGCGCACCTCTGATACAGTGGTAGGGATAGGCCACTTCTGAATCGCCTCGATTTTCACTGGATCAACCGCTATACGATCCTTCGAGACAACATGGCCTAAGAAAGAAATCTGCTCCAACCAGAACTCACATTTCTTCAACTTAGCATACATCATCTTCTCTCTCAACAACTGAAGAACAACTCTGAGGTGCTCTGAATGAAGCTCTCTGGTCTTGGAATCAATCAATATGTCATCGATGAAAACAATGACAAAGCTATCCAAATACGGCTTGAACACGCGGTTCATCAGATCCATGAAGACTGAAGGAGCATTGGTCAAACCAAAAGACATCACGAGAAATTCATAATGACCATGCCTGGTCCGGAACGCCGTCTTAGGGATATCAGACTCCCTAACCTTCAATTGATAATAGCCAGATCGCAGATCAATCTTTGAAAATACTGTAGCCCCATGCAATTTATCAAACAAATCATCTATCCGTGGCAACGGATATTTATTCTTGATAGTCACTTTGTTGATATCTCTATAATCAATGCAAAGACGCAATGATCCATCTTTCTTCTTGACAAAAAGAACCGGAGCTCCCCAAGGCGAAGCACTCGGCCGAATGAAACCTTTATCTAAAAGATCTTGCAACTGCGTCTTCAACTCCTTCATCTCTGTTGGGGCCATTCTATACGGAGCCTTAGAAATAGGAACCGTACCTGGAACTAGATCAATCACAAACTCTACATCTCTGTCCGGCGGCAAACCCGGCACATCATCTTCAAATACATCAGAGAACTCTCTCACAACATCAATATCATCAATATTCAACTTAACCATTTTATCCACATCCACAATAGAAGCCAAGAACCCATCACAACCTCTAAACAGCAACTTCTTAGCCTCAAGACACGAAATAAAAGGAATGACCAGCGAAGTACCTGCACTGGCGGGCATACCTTCCTTATTGCCATCATCTGCAAATTTCACCGTCTTAGCAACGCAATCAATCACTGCACGATAGGTTGAAAGCCAATCCATGCCAAGAATAATATCAAACGCAACCATAGGAATAACAATCAAATCGGCATAAACCACTCGCTCATCAATTTGAATAGAGCACGCATACACAATAGACGTCGGGCACAACACGTCCCCCGAAGGCAATACAACCTCAAACTGGAGGGGAATAACAGAAGGAACTATACCCAAAGATCTCAAAAATAGTTCAGACATAAAAGAATGAGTAGCACCTGTATCAATCAATGTCGTAGCTACTCTGCCTGAGATTAAAATAGTGCTAGAGATCACAGAAGAATCATGGTTTATACCTTCCTTCGTCACGGTAAAGATGTGACCCTACACCTTCTCTTTACTCGCTCCTCTTGGACAGTCTTTGGCAATATGGCCTGCAGTGCCACATCGATAACAAGTATGAGTGCCAAATCTGCACTCTCCCCGATGATGTCGACTGCACATGGGACATAAAGGCTTCTCGGGATCAAATGGAACTGCCGGTGGTTTAGGACTCGACTCTATCTTGCCTTTCCCCTTGAAACGATCCTTTCCTCTTTGATTCAAACCTTGGCCTCTCTGAGCAATGGCCTGCTGTCTCGTCTGTCTTTCACTGGCAATGTCTTTCTCATCTTGTTCGGCGAAAAAGGCCTTAGCCACAATCTCTTTGAATGTCACAGCCTTCGACATGTTGATGTCCCTTCTGATTTTACTCTAAGGCCTCTAATGAAATGAGCACCTTTGTCTTTGTCATTGGAGGCAATATATGGGGCAAACAGACAGTCCTCCTCGAACTTCAAGATGTACTCATCAACATTCATACCTCCCTGTCGAAGCTCCAAGAACTCAGTCACCTTCCTAGCTCGAAGTGCGTCTGGGAAGTACTTGTCATAGAAGAGATCAGTGAACTCTTGCCACTTCAATGCTGGAACGTCAACACCAACCTTAGTAGCATTCCACCAAATGCGTGCAGCTTTGACTAACATGAACACTGCACAACTGATTCTGTCCTTATCTTCATAGTGGAGATGATCGAAAATAGCCTCAAGTGCCTTGATCCATTCTACGGCCACCAACGGATCGGTGCTTCCTGCAAATTCAGGCGGATCCATCCTCTTGAAAGCAGTAAAGATGCCATCGGTACCAACTGCTTGAACCACTTGACCTCTCCCTTGACCTCTACTTTGGCATGTACCTTGCATACGTAGCAACTGTTGGATCTGCTCACTATGGACCTTGGCTTGCTCTTTCAAAAACTTTCCGAACTCGTTGACAACTCTAGAGGAAGAACTATCTTCACCCTCTGCAGCCTTTCTCTTAGGAGACATCTCCTACAATGTGCTCACACAATACAAATCAATAGATAACAATGAATAGATGTAGAAGAAGACATACCCGGACAGTTGAAAGTAGACGAAGTCATATGCATTGGTCCGAAGAACGGTGCTCTGATACCACTAAATGTGACACCTCTGACCCGTTTTAAATAAATAGCAGCGGAAATTAAAATTTTCTTTGAAGGTAAGGAATGATTAAAAATTTCTTGACATAAAAACATTTACAATCAAAATGTATATACATGATCAATAAAATGATACAACAAAAAGCAAAATATCATTCTTGTGATCATGTCAAAATGCCATCAAAATAAACTTCTTCCTTCCATCTTTGGTATGCATATGACCCCGTCCTACATTCAACGTCCCGGCCCGTCGCTCTTATCTGCATCACATGAAATAACTGAAATGAGTATAAAACTCAGGAAGTGGAACTCTTACATAGCAATGTACATAGCATACTCTGAAAATCATGGCTTTGAAAACATTAAATACCATCAACTCTTGAATTAAGAATAACATAGCAACATAACAATAAGATGGTATTTCTCTTTTCTCTGTTGGATTGATATCTATATAGTATCTTTGTCTATGTACCTATATCCCATCGATATAAATCGAAAACTCTGAGGGATATAAGCCTATGGTCGTTTATCAACTAATTGCATGCAATCTCTGACTATGTATCTATCAATCCATAAATCATTTGAACTCTCACTTTGGCATTTTATCAAACACTTTGAAAACTCTATTCTCTTGTATTCCCTTTAACACAATTGAGACATAAAATGCCTCCTATATATATAACAAGTGTATCAATACATAATCATGAATCAAATGAAGGGAATAGCACATTAAAACCTTTGAAACACAATACATATAATATTATGTGAGCACAATAAATGAGATTCCACTTACAACCACTTGGAACACTTGGTTTTAAACCTTGGATGAATTCCTACAACAATAAACCATATATTGAACCATCAACATCTCGGTAATCATAAATCCATATCAATTAATCCATAATACCAACATCATCACCAAACCCATGATTTCTCCCAACAACAAAACTAAGAATAAATCATACCAAAAGCTTACCTTAGCTTCCTTGATACCCAAATAACCTTGTTCTCTCAACAATAATCCACCAAGAAGCTTGGATTAAAGAAAAGAAAGGAGAGAAATTGGAACCCTAGTCACCCTTTGAGAGAAGAAATCGAGAATGAGGAGTAGAAATGAAGAAATAAGAGTCTACACTTGCATTTAAACACTTAAAATCCGAAAACACGCTTTCACTATTCATCGACCGCGGGTGCGGTACCTTGTCTACCGCGGGTGTGTTATGCCTTCGGCACCGCCTCCAAAATTCTGAAAATGTCGACTGCGGGTGCGCTCGGAAACATACCGCGGGTGCGGTGCCTCCACCGCAGGTGCGGTAACAAACACACCGCGGGTGCGGTGTCCTCTTGGCAAACCCCTCAAAATTCATAAATAACAACCGCGGGTGCGGTCCTCTTACTGAGCGCAGGTGCGGTCACCCCTGAAGCCAACAACCAACTCTACGCAACAAAGATCGAATCGCAACGCTGATACCAAACAACTACACCACAACTAACAATGACAATACCCCGAAACAAATATAACCAACAATACTAAAACCCAAACATAACTCTTAACATCACACTAAACTAAATCTTAACCAATTAATCAATAATCAAACGATATCTAAAACCTTACCGTACACCAGGCTTGGCTATTACACAATTTTTATGTTTATCAGTTTGATTAGGACCCAATAATATGACGTCGTTCATCTTTACACGTCAAGCCTTACCCATCGATGTTGAACCTTAATGGACGGTCGCCATGAGTTTCCTCAATAATATGAGCCGAAATCATGGGAGATCCACGTAATTCACATCACCATTTTAGTGGATGTCACAGCTTTCAGGCACCCAAGGCTCTCCCAATAATATGAGAGCACATGTAGTGTTCATCATGCACCCATTGTCGATGGAAGACATGGAAATCATAAACAACTTTATAATTCCCCATTTCGGGCTTGATATTAATTTTGAATCTTATTCAAAATGATGGTTTTGAATTTTGAAAGGTCTCATCATTAATTTTATTTAAAATCTCGCCATGTTTGATCGTATGTTTGCCGGATTCATGCAAATTTGTTATTATCATAATAGTAACGTACATACTCATTATTTATAATATATCATGCATATATTATAAACAGTAAAAAAAACAAGGATGATCAATCGCCCCAAAACTAATGGCCCGTGTGAGCTAAGCACGGGCCTAGGTCCAATCCTAGGAAAATTCATGGGATGAAAATGCAACAATTACATAAGCTTCCAATATTTACAAGTCTTTGATCTTCATAATCATCAAGGCCGCCATCTTCCAATTCTGATCTTCCACTATACTAATATTTATAATTAAATATCCAGGGCAAATAGGGATACATCTCATGGGGTGGGAACGGCCATAAACCAAGCCCACTTTATAAATTTGATAATTATTAGAATCATTCAACACAAAATAGAATACACCTAGCAAATTGGGCTTGGGATTTTGATCATCCTTCATGCTTAATATCACATATCATACACCATCAATTAATTATCACAATAATTAATTGATCTAATATTATATATCTTGATCCCATCACTAACCGCCACAATTATAAACTAAATTAACAAAGTATACAAACTCCTTTCTCTACTTTCTAATTAATTTATTTATAACTGAATTTCTTGTAAATCACAATTTACTATAAATAATTAAAGTCCAACTTCAATTATTTATTTTATGACATAATATGTACAACTTTTGTGGATTTAAACTTAAGGGCCCAAAAAATCATTTTTCACCAAAAAAACATTTTTTCCCATTTAAATTCACAAATTGTGTTAGCCATCTAATGGCCCAACAACTTCAAGGCACAAGACACTTTGATATTTCAAAACACTTTTGGAAACCCTAGTCGTCATCGCCGTCGCCGGAATCCGGCCAACGAGCAAAATTTTTTTATTTTTTTTATTTTTAAGGGAGCTATTCAGGCAGCCCCTCGGGCTGCCCTTGCTGCTCGAAATGGGCAGCAACTTGCTGCCCCAAAATCCCAAAAAACCGGCCTTGATTTTGTTGCAAAAAATCATCTCATGTGGTTAGAAATCGACCTCAATATAATATCATGTATATGCTACACAAAATAGTATCCATTGCTCTGATACCACTTGAAAGGGGATCGATTAAGGTGCCTAACTGCGCAACGGAAGTTTCAAAAATTGTTTTTCGACAAGAAAACCAAGCACCCTAAGCCTATGGTGTGTAACAAATACGAAAAACACAATATGACATTCATAGGGTGTTTTAAAGAAATATACCTATCAATCTCAAGAGATTGATTATGGCTCCAACTTAGTTGTTAAACAACTAAACTCTTCAATGGCAAGACCCTCTACAAGCTTCCCTTGTTCTTGAAATCTTTCCTTCAAATTAGGTCCACCACCAACAAGCTAAATCCACTCTAATTTTGCACTAGAAAAATTAGAGCATTTTTCATTTGAAAAGAGAGTGTTTCCTCAACAATTGAAGAAAGAAATATTAAGGAGAATAACAATTAAAATTTCGGCCAACTATGTGTAGGAGAGAGGGAGGAGTGTTTTTCTTGGTGTATGAAAAAGTTAAAGTTAGCATGCGCATGTCATGCCTTGGATATTGAAAAAGTTTCCTCCAACCCTTCACCTCCCTTGCATGCTTTCTACTTGGGCTTGTAACAATTACAAGACACATGGACTTTATTTAAATGTCCCAAACACATTTGACACCATTTAAATTTTACTTGATTTTACTCAAGTCCACTAGTTTAATAATTATTTATAATTGGGCTCTACAAGGCCCATTGTTGTTTAATTAATTCAACATTTAAATTAATTTAATTATATGGACTCTACTAGGCCCACTAGTGTTTAATTAATTCAACACTTGAATTAATTTAATTTAGTCCATAATAATGTTTATGAAACTCACAATTTTCAAATACATTATTTGTTTGGCCAACTTTTAATTTAGGAACAATTCCACAAATTAAAAGTCACATTCCTCTTATAGAAGTCATACTTCTATTTTTTCTTTTGCTTATAAACTTCTTTATGAATCGTTAAACACATTGAACTATTTTAATTCTCAATGAGATCTAAAAAGTTAGCACTTGTGTGACCCTCAATGATTCATTGATACAACTAGCCGTGGATTCACATCTCCATGTGATTCGGACTAAACATGTCCTTATACGAGCATACCCCAATTGCTCCATTCTTACTTATCAAATCCTTGATAACAAAAACGTCAGAATTCAAGTCTGATAGTACCCAACCAATCATGTTAAATGCCTAGCAGCATCGCTTACATGATTCCCTAGGTATCAAATGATAGTGCCTGTGAGAACCATTCAATTATGGTTAGCGTACAGTACGGTCCCTTCAACTCATATATCCCGACCGATTCGACAACCATTGGTTTATCGAGAGTTGTCAATGAATCGATACTATGTGTCATATCGTAGTTGCATCGTTGGTGTAATCTATGAAACCCTTTTTCATAATTACCACCATACTCTGATCAGAGAATTCAAACTACATACACATGAGATCACATAGGATATCCATACCCGAAGGTGAGCGGTGAATCCCCGACTACAATGCATCGACTCATATATGTTTCGACAAATCACCCAACCTTTCCACCTGATGACCCCGTGAGAGTCGGTAAACAAGTCAAAGCGTAATGCTAGCACATAGAGTCTCAATGTTTTCCCGGGTCATAAGGGTTAATGGTGTACAACCATAAACTAGGATGTTTCCACTCGATAAGTGAGAACCACTTGGAAAGTCCTTTATGGAGGGTTGTTCAATGCACTCTACAAGTGTAAGACCTGAGAATTTGATTACCGTGATCTAAAATGATTCGGTGATAATTGAGGTGATTATAGACGGAAAGGATTAGACCGGAAAAGACGGAAGAAAACACGAATTATGTGCGAGGACAGTACACCTCGCGCATATGCGCGACACTGATGTGCGCATATGCGCGAGATGGGCAGAGGACCTCACACATATGCGCGAAGAGTGGGCGCGGATATGCACGAGTTGTGTTGAAGGAATTGTGCGTGACCAGAAGGTCTTGCGCATATGCGCGGCTTGTGTGTGCGTATATGCGCGAGCAGTCCAGTAGCCAAGGTGCAAAACAGAACGTTGGGCGCATATGCGCCGAGATAGTACGCGCATGTGCGCGAAGTGATTATTTTGACACATGTCGAGACAGTATGTCTTGCGCATATGCGCGGGGCTAGGCGCACATATGCGCGAGGCATGCAGAACAAAAACTCGACACTTGGTTTCACCATGCAACCTGTATATATATATATATATATATATATATATATATATATATATATATAATATATATATATATATATAAAAGGAACAATCAATTCATTTTTCAGAAAAGTAAGGAAAGGAACGAGAAATATTTCAGAAATCCTTACGCCTTTATATTTCGATCCGTCCGTTAGATTTTGAATTTGAGTACAGTACTGAGTTCCTAGCGATGACAACTATAACAGGACGTAAGTTTTATTGAATTCTGATATAGTTTGAAATTATGATATTGGAGGAATTATGATTTGACTGATATATTGTGTTCTGGGTATACTGATCAGTATATAATTGAAGTCAGATCGAAGAACGGACTGATTATATAATTATTATGATTTTTAGAGTTGATATGATCAAGATTATACAGATTTGCGATTGTTTTATGCGATTGTTATCTGCGATTGTTATCTATTATTATTGAAGATTATGATTCGTATTGAAATCGATTATGAGTTGTGGTATTATATCTGTGATGTTGAGATTGACGGGGTTAACAAGACTGTATTGTTATGCCGTCGAAACATCAGTAGATTGATTTTGATCAGATTCAGTATTGATTAAGATGATATCAAGATATCGTTGATATGGATCAGATTATGTTTGATTTGAGTATTGATCATAACAGGTTTTGAATTGAGTTATACATTGATACAATGTATTCGATATTGTGATTGCTAGATTGATTTGACAGGCAGTGAGTTCGAGACTTTGACAGAGTCAGATCGACAGAACGAAACGAAAGGTATAAATTTGATGTTGATTCGAGATTGCACAACTCGAGTTCGATTTGACTTGAGTTTCCCTAAATCACATACTTTACCTTATTGCACTAATATTTGAAATTAAATGAGATTGATATCTTTGATATATTGATTTATGTATTGAGTCATAGGCGGATGCGCCTAGTCGTAGATGATTGACCTCGTGACAGGGGTACCTGATAGTGATGGAATCGTCACTGGACCCATTGCACAATAGCACAGAGGTTTGGCAGGATATGCCAAGGCTGATATGCCTAGATGATTGGCCGATATGCCAGGGAGAATGTGACTAGTCTGTGACGGATAGTTCAAGACACCGGATGTTTGGTTATATCGAAGTGGATAGAATTGGAGTTTCTTATATTACTGATATTCGATATGGAAAGGGCCAAAGTCCGTGAATAAGAACGTACCACCACCCCGATCGGGAGTGTAGGTGGGTGTATGTTCTTGTTCAGATCGGGATCCCTAGATTAGGATTATTCGAGTCAGAGTCTAAGAATCACAGAATGTGTTTCAGAATTTGTATTGATTCATGTTTCTGATTTTGATAGTTGTTTTGAATATTTGTCTCATGCTTTTATATTTGTTTGTATGAAATTCATGTATACACGATTTGATAGGATCGATTAACGTATCAAGAGTGTTTAGAAGGGGGGTTGAATAAACACTCACAATTAAAATTGATCTTTTCGAATTTTGAGTTCAGTTTGGTGACAAACTGATTCTCGGAATCTTGCTGGTCAATGACAATCAGTTAAACTAAAGTAGTTGCGGAAAGTAACTGACTGAAAGATAGAATACAAAACTGAAATAAAATACACAAGGATTGTTTCTGGATGTTCGGAGATTTCAATAGCTCCTACGTCACCCCTTCTATCTCAAGGATAGGATTTCCACTAAAAGACTTTGATCGAATACAAGATTTGTACTGACCCACTTCAGTTTGGACTTATCATTGCCAAAAGCTGAAACTCTTAGTATTACAAAATTTTCTCAGTGCGTAACTGATCTTAACACTATCAAATTTAACATTTATTACAAAGTGCTAGTGAGCTCTAATTGTAGCCTTGGCTGTTACGAATAAACAAAGTAAGAGTGAGCTAGGATTTTGGCAGAATAACGTCAAGCTTTGAATAAAGCGATCTTCTTCTTATTCAGTTGTTCTTCTGTCATATTTATAAGCTTCCCTTCCAACGGTAACTTGAGATATATTTGAATCTTTGTATCCGTTGATTGCCACTTCATTATTCCTTGGTTATTGTTTGCTTCATTTATTGTAATGCGGCGTCTTAACTGCTTTAGCCAAAATGCGTTGTTCTAAGCTGTATTGATTGAGGTGTGGCGTTTCATATTCAGTTGCAGTCTGCTATGTCTCTTTGTCGGTTGAATGTTCTTTCCCGAGACATGTTTAGTTGAAGGATGCTTAGCTTAAAAGCATACGGCTAAATATATCAACTAATCGGTTTCCAACTGATCAGTTTTCTTTATTAGATCTGTTGATTTCAGGTTTTAAGTCCAGTTGCTGAATATAATTGCGCGTATCAGTTGGTTGATCAGTTTGTCAAACTCCAGAATTTAGAGTTTGGTTTTCAACAATTTCCCCCTTTATGGTGTCTGACAAAACTCAACAAATAATAATAACTTAATACTGAACTTTATGTGGATAAAATAATATCTGAATTTCTTGAACTGATAGAGGTCTTGATTCAATAACATCTGAATCTAATAATCTGATTAACTGCTTTTTAACGAGATGGTTTCTTCTGTTGTTTCTCAAAATGCTCTTTGATTTCTTCCCCCTTTTTGTCAAAAAAATCCATCTTCACAGATAATCTTCGAACGTCAGTGGAAAGAATTTTGACATCTGAGGAGATACTTGAGACAACAGATTGTAAAAAAGTCTGCATCAATTCCATTTTATTAGAAACAGAAGTTTCCAATCGCTCAACCCGTTGACTGATTATATCCTGAGTTGTATAGAGACTTTGAGCTAGACCTCTGTTATTTTTCATCTCAAGCACAGTTCGGGTAAGAGACTCCATGGTTGCTTGAATGGCTTTCAGTTTTGCTGAATCAAATTCAATTGAAGAATCCAATTTGACAGTATGAGACAATTGTGTGGATTGAATTTTCTTGATTTCAGTAATCATCTGCTGCATATTCTGGATTTCTTCAAGGACAAGATCCATTTGTGTGGATTGAAGAGGAGGTGACTGAGCAGATGTTCCTTGTGTTTGATCTTTAGAGGCTTGATAAGAAATTACTAGAATTGTAAGGCTCGAGATTATTAGTCTTCATTGACGTGAGACTCGGAAGATATGAGTATGCATGACATGCAACGGGAGGTATTAAGGGAGATGAGATAAGAAAATATTCAAAATAGGACAGAACAGATGGCGCACATGCGCGAAGATATGCGCGCATATGCCCGAGAATTACAGTAGCATCGGCGCACATGCGCGAGATAAGGCGCGCATATGCGCGACCCGTCCAGAAACATTGCCGCACATGCGCGAGATAAGGCGCGCATATGCGCGACACCTCCAGTGACTTTGGCAAACATGCGCGATTTGAAGCGCGCATATGCGCGAGATGTTGTGATTGACATTGCCGAGATCCGTAGGTCTCGCGCATATGCGCGGGTGATGTCGCGCATATGCGCGAAACGTGTACTCCAAAGGATGAGCCATGTGTTCTTGGACATGCAAGATATATATAGTATGTCTTCATTCCTCTCCCCACACAGCTAAGGACCGAGAGAGAGCTCTGAAAAATACTTTAAGTTCTTCAAGGCTTTAAGGCTCTGAAAAATATTTAGCCATTCGATTTGTATTCCGAGTTGAGATTTTTGTTTCTCTCGTCAAAGGCTTTAAGGGGATGTAAGTATTGTTCATTTTCAACATGATTTGAGATACTGATGTTGAGAAAATCTTGATATGCTTGTAGATATATGTTTTTATGATTATAAGCAACGTATATTCGTAAACGGATCGAGAAAATGATACCCTACGTGATTGTTATGATTTACAGCATGTCATAAATTGGAAAGATAAATATTTCAGAAATGATATGAGCTTATGATGTATAGATTGTGATGAATATGAGTTGAGGTTATTGATTATTGTTATATGAGTTGATCGGTATCGAGAAACTACGCCGATATGCTGTTGAATTGTACTGAGATTGATTGTTGAGTACGATGTGTTGATTGAGATTAGAGATTGATAGAATATGTATCAACATTTCCATTTTAGATTTGATATTGATAGATTCGTCTTCGAGACTTCGACTACGACACAGATTGTGCCACAAAAGGTATAATTCATGTTTTGTTTGGGGAAGACACAACTCAAATGAGATTCAATTTGAGTTTCCCAACAAAATCACATACTAGATTTATTGTTTATCTCTTTGATATGATCATGCTTTGTCTATAGATTTATATTCAAGCATTGAGATAGGAGAGTCATTGACAGATTTGTCAAACTAGACGTTCGGTGTATCGACGCATAGGAGCAGACTTCCTCCGATTGTAGACATTCGATACAGACACGACCGAAGTCTAGGAGTAAGACGTACAGTTACCCCGATTGGGAGGGTAGGTAACATACAGTGACGTCTTATTCACCCCGGGATCCCTAGAGTAGAGTCGAGTTGAGTCAAGACATGATATGATTTGCATTGCATGCTTATATAGATTGGTTTCATAGACTATGGAACCCATTATTATTGCTTTTATGCATGATTCATGATTTTATGTTAGCATGTATGCATGTTTTATACTGGGATTTGTTCTCACCGGAGTTTCCGGCTGTTGTTATGTCTGTATGTGTGCATAACAACAGGTGAGGCAGGATCTGGGTCACGACAGAGATGAGATCGAGATAGCGTGGTGACTACGGGCGCAGAAGATGACTAGTGGCTCTTACTAGACTTGTATTATTTGTAGTTTATGGTTTGTATTAAACACTAGTTTGGATTGATGTATTAGAATAAGACATGCATTTATGTTGTGAAATAAAACATAGAACTCTCTTGTGCTTGATTTATAAACATTAGAATTAATGTTAAAAAGCGACAATTTGACCCACATTTTCCCACAGATCCAATTAATCCCAGATCGAATCGATTTAGAGCCCAGGGTCCCCACAAGAATCATGTTCTGGACTTCAGTTTCAGCAGTTGTAAGATCATGGACTTCTGATTCAATGACTTCTTCTGCAGTCTGAGTTGTAACTACAAAAATTTGTGTCTCTTGTTGTTCTTGCACCAAATCTGGGGCTTGCTCTTCAATTGGAAAATTTTCAATGATTAATTGAGTTTCTTCCGATTCAGTTAGTTCTTTCTCTGATGTTTGGATGGGCACTTCAGTTTGTTCTTCAGTCTCAGCAGATATTTCTTGCTGAATTAATTCTTCAGCAACAAGAGGCTCAACTGGTTCTTCAGATGATATCTGAACCTCTTGTTCTGGTTGCTCAGTTGAAGGAGCAACTGATTCCGAATTTATTGCTTCTAGTTGAGCTTCCAAGGCTACTGTCTGAATGATTTAATCAATATTGGCAAAAGTTAATTCAGCCTCGGAATACATGTGTTTATCAGCAGATGATTGTGGCATATCCTGAACAGGTTCTTCAGCAACCGGTTGTGGAGGTGGCTCTTTCTGCTGGGAGGAGAATGTATCTTCTTCTGTTTTTGAACTGGAGGATTTTTCAGGAAGAACCAATTCCTGATCCTGTTCCCCAAATCCGATTTCTTTTGTAGGCCACTGATCTAAGTCCAGTTGGGTGAATACAGCTCTATCATGATACGCAGTTGGACCTATGGGATTGTAGTTGGATTTCAGCTTTTCAACCACTCTAGTCAGCTTTTTGGCTCGTATTTGATCAAGGAAATATTTTTGCCTCTCCAATGCCTGGGCAATAGTAGCAGCTTTGACTATTTTCAACACAATCGCTTCAAGTTTAATTAACTTTTCATTTGGGATTTGTGCTTCAGCTCTTTGGCAAAAATCTTAGTCCTAAAACTCTTCCAACTATCAAAAATTTTAGTTTCGATGTGGCAAATGCATTGACATGTTCCCAAACCAGGTCAATGTGAGATTGGATGGCATTAGATGGCCTTGGCTCTTCAACTAGCGTGCCCTTTCCTTTTTCAGCAGTGAAAATGTGAGGAATATCCAAACCAGAGTGAGTGGTGACCACTGGTTCCCTCAATATAACGCCTTTAGATCTGGCCGGAGGCAAAATGGTAGGGCGATTTACATGAGTCAAGGGAGCTCTTACTTTAGAGGGTGCCTTTTCTTCAGTAACTGAATCATCAGGTGGAACAACCTGCAAAGGGATAGCCTGAATAGACTGTTGGGCAGTTGATTGAGTCAATCTCTCAGTTGAAATGAATTCCACCGCTGTTATTTGTTTAGTTCTTTGCGTCCTCGGTCTCTTGACAAGCTTAGGAGAAAGAGTTTTCTCCGAATCTAATTCACTGATAAACAGTTTTCGTTTTGCAGTCTTCAGTTGGGCCAAAGTTTTGGCCTTCTTGACTGGTGTTGGAGCAGGTGGTTGCGTCCCAACCTCCTGTTTGGTTTTCAAAAACTGTTAGGGAGAAATGTCCAGTTTGGTCTTTGGCGGCAAGATGTTCTTGGCAGTGAATACCTTGAACTTTGATGATTTTCCAGCATTGTCAGCTATCAATCCCTTTAGTTTCAGAAGATAACTGATTGGAATAGCAAAGCCTCTTGATTGTTTGGTAGATTGAAGCATATTCCTAAGAATATTGAAAATAATATGCCTCCAGTTAGCTTTCTTCTCTCCCATGATGATGGTCAACACTTGGAATTTTTCAAGAGTAAGGGCAGCATAAGAGCCGGCCTTAGCCAATATGCCCTTCGCCACAATGTCGGCTAATAACTGAATTTCTGATTTCATCTCTTTCTTTGGATCGGAAACTTTGATTTTCCGCCTATCAGGAGACATCAAAGATTGAATTTCCTCAATGTCAGATGTTTTGACTTCAGAGAAGCTGAAGTACCCATCAGTTGGCAAAGAGAAAATTTCTCCGAAGGTCTCTTCAGATAGGATCAACAGCTGATCATTGACAGTTACAGAGATACATCCATCAGTAGTGACAAACCCCTTCAGATAGAATTCATTTACTTCCTTGGGGTATATCTCCTGCGAAGATTGTCCCAAAAACATCCTGAGACCAGCAGATTCAATCTTCAGAAAGACGTTCTTAACTTCAGCTTCTTGAACTGATAAAACTGAGTAAAAATCAATGGCCATAGCGTTCAACACGTGAGCTGGGATTTGATTCGCCATTTCGAAAGATAAAATGATCTGAAATTCGTAAAAGATAAGCTCTGGAATTAGTATGCTCTTAGGAACTGATTGTATTTGTAAGAAAGAAAACTGAATTGAAGCGGGCATAGTACATTTGTACGTGACTGTTCAAATTCGAGACACGTGTCAGTCCATGAAAAAATTTGAATAAAAATATGTGTATGTGTGTTGTAAGCGTGTGTGCAAAAAGTGAGCGGTTTAAACTATGCCACGTTATGAAACTGCATTCATGTCAGTCGATTTGGAATATAATAAGTTTTTTAATTTGTTAACTTATGTGAGAAGATTTGTAAAATATCCAACTGAACAATCAGTTGGGAAACTGATTCATTTCAGTTGAGAATTCACAAACAATTGTCCTCTCAGTTAACTTCTTCAAAACTGATATCCCCCCTTAATCGGTGAATAGAATAATTAAAGTGACGATATAAAATAAATTTAAAGGTTAGAAAGATTATCGTTTGCTGAAACGTTGACGGCCCTTCAGCTTCCATGATTTTCGGCTATAAATAGAAGTAACACAGTTAGTTTCAGTCATATTGGTGAAAACATTCAAGACAAAAAGAATGGCAGATACGTGTATCTCGAGTGCTTCGCCGTTTGCTCTGGAGACCAGGAAGGCTGTTATAGAAGATAAAGTCTTCTATAAGAGTCTTCACTACTGGGAAAAGTTACAGAAGCTTGAGTTCCTGTATAGTACTGGAGAGGCTACCACTCCCAAACTGGTGGCAGAGTTGAAAAAAGTGTGGGAGCACTTGAACATAGCTGTGTGGGTGGACATCTTTAAAGATGGTCATATCTATCAGCTAATGCTTCGAAAGGAACTGAAAATCCTTAAGCGCATAGCTGTTTCTCAGAGCTTTGTCAAGACATCTACCGCACCTTTATCCACTTGGTTGAAAATGTGGATAATTTTTGTAGATGAAAAATATGATGATGTAATCTGTGCAAACGTTTATGGTTGAATGAAGTATTTATATGAGCTTAACTTTGTTTTTCTCTTTCTGATATTAGTTGATAATGAACAACTGATAAATAAGAAGCCTGTGTAAATGAGAAAACGCTTCGGTTGACTTGAGACTCTTTAGTTTCTTCAACATTTAATGTCATCTGTCTATAAATAAGACGATAGAGATAAAATGTGAGACAATAACAGTTCAATATTTCGGATTCAAGTAATTCTGATGCATGCAGCAGTACGCATATTCAAGTTACTGAACAATTAAGTCCTTATTTAGAAGAGTTGAAGAAAACAATGGAGGAACATGTCTTGACGAAAGTGATGTCAACATGGTTCAAAATTCATGATTTGCAGAGGATAAGTAGTAGTGGTGCTGCTCATTCTCGTGCTCAAGCAGCAACAGCAAGAAAATGCATTAATCGTTTTGAAGTCAGGCATGTTACAGACCTGGTTGATGACAATGTTCTGTTACATGCAATGCTATGGAAGGAATGGCATGTGATTGAAAATATTTCTACAACTGAATCATTTTCTTGAATCTGAATTTATGAGTTGAATAATTTGATTACAAAATGGCAAGATTCAGTTGGTTAACAGTTATCTTCTGGATGGAATCGATTTTATTCTTAATAAAGTATCATTTCCAATTTGTTGTTGTGTTCTTATTTTCTGCAAATAATTTTATTAGTAAAACATCATCAATAATAATTCTAAGACAAGTCAATTAAACCAAGAATCTTGCGAAAGTAAGAAAACTTATTCTCGGGTAATGGTTTGGTGAAGATGTCAGCTGCTTGTTGCTCAGTTGAAATATACTCCAGTCTAATGTCCTTCTTCAAAGCATGATCTCTAATGAAGTGGTGCCTGATATCTATATTCTTGGTCCTTGAGTGAAGAACTGGATTATAGGTGATGGCAATTGTGCTCGTATTGTAATAATATATGGGCGATTCATTTGTAATTACTCCATAATCTCTCAGTTTTTGCTGGATCCAGATCAGTTGTGCACAATAACTACCAGCAGCAAGGTATTCTGCTTCAGTTGTTGAGGTAGCTATGGATGTCTGCTTTTTGGTGAACCAAGAGATCAGTCTGTCTCCTAGAAACTGACAAGATCCACTTGTACTTTTATGATCAAGATTACATCCTGCATAATCTGCATCTGAATATCCAACTAAATTGAAAGTAGAGTCTTTAGAATACCATAACCCAACATTTTGTGTACCCTTAAGATATTTCAAAATTCTTTGCAGCTGAGAAATGTGATTGCTTAGGATTTGCTTGAAATCTATCACACATACAGACAACAAATACAATATCAGGACGACAGGCAGTTAAGTACAACAATGAACCTATTAAACCTCGATATAATGTCACCTCAACTCATATTCCCCCTTGATTAGTGTCCAATTTTACTGATGAGATCATGGGAGTATTGCAGCTGAACATGATTCCATGCCAATTTCTTCAGCAGCTCCTTTGTATATTTAGTTTAACTGATGAATATACCAGTCTCCAGTTACTTCACTTGCAGTCCAAGAAAGAATGTCAGTTCACCCATCATGCTCATTTCAAACTTATCCTACATTAGCTTAGCAAACTTTTCGCATAATTTGGGATTATATGATATCATCAACATAAATTTGAACTAATAAAATGTGATCATTCTTAGCAAATTTGAACAAACTGATCCAACAGAAAAATCATGATCAGTTAAAAATTTTGAAAGAGTTTCATACCAAGCTCTGGGACCTTGTTTAAGACCATATAAGGCTTTGTTCAAATGATATACATGATCAGGAAAGTTGTGATTTACAAAACGTGGGTGTTGTTCGACATATACTTCCTCTTGTAGTTGACCGTTTAGGAATGCACTCTTTACATCTATCTGATAGACCTTGAAGTTCTTGTGTGATGCATAAGCAAGAAAATTCTGATTGCTTCCAGTCTTGCAACTGGAGCATACGTCTCATCATATTCAATTCCTTCTTCTTGCCTATATCCTCTTGCCACTAATCTTGCTTTGTTGCGTCCAACTGAACCATCCTCGTTCAGTTTATTTCTGTATACCCATTTTGTACCTATAATAATTTTTTAAATTGGTCTTGGAACTAAGTTCCAGAAATTGTTATAAGTGAACTGATTTAGATCTTTTTTCATTGCATTTACCCAGTTAGGATCAGCAAGAGCTTCATCAGTTTTCTTCGGTTCTAGTTGTGAAACAAAAGCTGAATAGATAAATAAATTTAGCATTTTGATTGCGAGTTCTTACTGGATCAGATGGATTTCCTATTACCAGTTCAGGTGGATGTGATTTTCTCCATCTGTACTCAGTATTTGTTGTATCAGCAATTTCTTTAGTTGGTAACTGAACATAGTTTTCAGTCTCAGTTGGTGCTTCGTCAACTGGTATTTGAATGTTATCATTATGCTCTATCATCTGATCATCAGCAACGACTTCCTGCACTTCTGATTGGTCCAGTACTTCTGGTTCAGGTGTTTGAAGTATGTTTTGATTGCCATGACTTTCATTTTTGTCATCATCTTCCAAGCTGATATCTGTAAATCAATCAACTAGCTCAACTTGATCAGTTGGCTTATTAGTTAGTTCAGTTTCATCGAAATCAACATGAGCAGATTCTTCAACATTTAAAGTTTTCTTGTTGAAGACTCTATAAGCTATACTAACTGATGAGTATCCAAGAAATATTCCTTCTGCAGATTTAGCATCAAACGCTTTTAAATAATTTTTACCATTATCAAGAATAAAACATCTGCAGCCGAATATTTTGAAATAAGTAATTATACTTTTTCTTCCATGCCAGATCTCATATGGTGTTTTCATATGATTCTTATTAATCATTGATCTGTTCTGAGTGTAACACGCAGTGTTTACTGCCTCTGCCCAAAATCTTTGAGAAATACCAGAATCAGCAAGCATTGTTCTAGTAGCTTCTTTAAGAGTCTGATTTCTTCTCTCAGCTACACCATTTTGCTGAGGAGTTCTGGCTGCTGAGAGCTCATGCTTAATTCCAGCATTTTCTAGGAAATTTGAAAGAGTTTGATTGATGAATTCAGTTCCTCGATCAGATCTGATTCGATCAATTCCCACTGATTTTTCATTTAAAAGTCTTTTGAAGAGCTTTATTAGTTGTGAAGCAGTATGGTCTTTAGATTTGGGAAAAATAACCCAAGTAAATCTTGAAAAATCATCTACGACTACCAAGGTGTATTTCATTCTTCCTAAGCTCATGACTGGTATAGGACCAAAGAGATCCATAAGCAACAGTTCTAAGCATCGAGATGAAGATTTACAGCCCTTGTTTTTAAAAGAGGATCGTACTTGTTTACCATACTGACATGCTGAGCAAAGTTTTTCTTTAAAAAGTCTATTTTGGGCAAACCAGTTACAAGTTCATGTTTACTCAGATAGGCAATGGACTTAAAGTTTAAATGATTTAGTCTCTTATGCCACAACCAGTTTTTAGATGATTTGGAAGCAATAAAACAAACTGGTGCATAAGTTTGATCATTCCAACTGACTTTATATGTGTTTCCACAACGTTTGCCAGTTAGTATGATTTCATCGGTTGAATTTTTTACTTGAACATGAGTTTTTGTCAAATTGTACTGAGAATCCACTGTCGCATAACTGACTGATGCTAATCAAGTTATACTTCAGGTTTTCTACTAATAGAACATCTTTAAAAGTAAAGTTACCATGGATAAGCTTACCCTTACCCACAGTTCTACCTTTGGAATTTTCCCCGAAACTGATGTTTGGACCACTGTATTTGATCAGTTGAGATAACGCAATTGCATCTCCTATCATATGTCACGAACATCCACTGTCCAAATACCATATTGAGTTCTTGTTTGTACCTGTTACCTGCAATCACACACATAATATAACTTGGTACCCATATCTATTTGGGTGATTAGTCACTTAGGAACCCACACTTGGATTAGTCTAAAAGACTTTCCAGTAGCTGTATTCCAAATGGTTTTTCTTGGCTTCTGTGTGCTTGGTGTGTAGTGTACAGATGATAGAATATGTGTTTTAGCTTTATTCAACTGATTATTCAGTCTATATCTCTTCTGAACTGGCTTGCAGTTATAGTAATTGAAATAGCTATTCAAATAGTTCTAGTGAAACCTCTTTGATGACTGACTTTGTGAATCAGTTGAGAATTTTTTACTATAACCAATCCCATATCTTCTATCCTTGTTCATATTCTCAGTAGGTTGCTCAATTAGTTTACTGGGCTCAATTTGTTCTTGTACCACTGATTTTTTGACAAAGTGAATGTATTTCCCTTTGTCTATTTTTAGCTTTGGTTGAGTATCATTTGGATACATTTCTCCTTGAGTGTTGAACCCTAAACCAGTTTTATTAGAAACTTATTTTTGTGAATTCTGCATCTCATTCAGTGCAGTAGATGACTTGTTCCTAGACTGAATGAGCTCAGTCTGTTTTGAGTTTTCAAGAATCAACTTCTGGATTAATGACTGATTTTTTTTCTCTCTGCTTTTAACTCAGCAATTTCTCTTTTTAGACTCAACCCATCAACTGATTCATCAGTTTTGGTTTTATTGTTTGTGGGATCAGTTTGCTTTTCTTTGATTTTTCAAATGATGATGCAAGCTTTTGATACTCATTTACCATGTCATGTAGTGTTAGAATGAGTTCTTCTCGTGTGAAATCAGTTGAGCTGAAATCAAATACATGTTGGCTAGATGATTCTTCTTCTGCATCATTAGCCATCAAACACTTGACTTCCTCATCATCACTAGAGCTGCATGAGCTTTCTGGTTCTGACTCCTCACTCTCAGTTTCTGCCCATTTAGATTTGTTTTCTTCAGATAAGAGTATCTCATGTTTCTTTCTGAAGGACTTCTTATCTTCCTTGGGTCTTCTTTTGTGCTCATATGATTTCTTTCTTCTATCAGTTGAGCCTTGACTGTCCTTCTTGGGTTTAGGACAATCAGCAATAAAGTGACCTGATTTGCCACAATTGTAGCAGGCATTTGATTCATCTTTGGAGTTGTTCCTTTGGTAAGGCTTCTGGAAGTTTCCTTGATTCTTTCTCATGAACCTTCCAAATTTTTCGATGAACAATGACATAGCATCACTGCTCAACTGATCAGCAGATTTCTCGACTAAACCGATTGGTTCTGTTCTGACAGCAGCTAGAGCACTTGTGGCTGCAGGGGTAGATGTTTCTCGTTCTTTGGTCTGCAGCTCAAATTCATAAGCCTTTAAATCAGCAAACAGATCATGAAGTTCAATCTGGTTCAGATTTTTGGACTCCCTCATTGCCATGGTCTTGACATCCCATTCCTTGGGAAGACCTCTCATTACCTTCAGTGCAATCTCTTTGTTAGTATACACTTTTCCAAGTGCATTTAACTCATTGATGATACTGCTTACTCTTTCATCATACTCGTGCATTGATTCTCCTGCTTTCATTTTGATGTTATCAAACTTTTAAACAGCAACAGAAAGTTTTTTTTCTTTGGTTTGATCATTTCCTTCACACAGATGGATCAGCTTTTCCCAAATTTCTTTGGCTGCCTTACACATCTTTATTTTGCTGAAGGTTACTTTGTCCAGAGTTTTGTACAGAATGTCTTTAGCCACATTATCAAGATTTGCTTTTCTTTTATCTTCAGTTGTACATTAATATCTGGGCTTTTCTATTCTTTGTGGTGCCCCTTCTGTTATGGCAACTGCTGTATTTATTTTTAGAATATTCCATCAATTATGACATACAACATGTCATCATCTTGTGCAGCTAAATGAGCATGTATTCTGATTTTCCAATCATCAAATTCTTCTCTGGAGAACATAGAAATTTTGTTGAATGAAGTCATGCTAGCAAGTTTATAGATCAAAAGTATTCAAGAACAAGATTCAACCGCTCTGATACCACTTGATAGGATCGATTAACGTATCAAGAGTCTTTAGAAGGGGGTTGAATACACACTCACAATTAAAAATGATCTTTTCGAATTTTGAGTTCAGTTTGGTGATAAACTGATTCTCGGAATCTTGCTGGTCAATGACAATCAGTTAAACTAAAGTAGTTGCGGAAAGTAACTGACTGAAAGATAGAATACAAAACTGAAATAAATACACAAGGATTGTTTCTGGATGTTCGGAGATTTCAATTACTCCTACGTCACCCCTTCTATCTCAAGGATAGGATTTCCACTAAAAGACTTTGATCGAATACAAGATTTGTACAGACCTACTTCAGTTTGGACTTATCACTGCCAAAATCTGAAACTCTTAGTATTACAAAATGTTCTCAGTGCGTAACTGATCTTAGCACTATCGAATTTAACGATTATTACAAAGTGCTAGTGAGCTCAAATTGTAGCCTTGACTGCTACGAATAAACCAAGTAAGAGTGAGCTAGGATTTTGGCAGAATAACGTCAAGCTTTGAATAGAGTGATCTTCTTCTTATTCAGCTGTTCTTCTGTCATATTTATAAGCTTCCCTTCCAACGTTAACTTGAGATATATTTGAATCTTTGTATCCGTTGATTGCCACTTCATTATTCCTTGGTTATTGTTTGCTTCATTTATTGTAATGCGGCGTCTTAACTGCTTTATCCGAAAAATGCGTTGTTCTAAGCTATATTGATTGAGGTGTGACGTTTCATATTCAGTTGCAGTCTGCTATGTCTCTTTGTCGGTTGAATGTTCTTTCCCGAGACATGTTTAGTTGAAGGATGCTTAGCTTAAAAGCATACGGTTGAATATATCAACTGATCGGTTTCCAACTGATCAGTTTTCTTTATTAGATCTGCTGATTTCAGTTGTTAAGTCCAATTGCTGAATATAATTGCGCGTATCAGTTGGTTGATCAGTTTGTCAAAATCCAGAATTTAGAGTTTGGTTTTCAACACGATTTATACTGGGAATGTAATTCTCACCGGAGTTATCCGGTTGTTGTCTTTTTTGTATGTGTGTAAGACAACAGGTGGGACAGGATAAGGATCAAGAAGAGGATAAGAGATTATAGTTAGCATGGAGATCCAGGCCCAAAAGCAGAATATGATTCAGCACTTGATGTATAGATGTTGAACCTAGTTGAGATAGAGATATGTAGTACATGACTTGTACTTTTATATTGACATGTATATCCGATAGATTACATTACGTTTCCGCATTTATATTTTAAAAAAAAAATTAGTCCCACTTTCTTTAATTGTTATATTCGACATTAATAATGATTAAGACATGAATTAGCGTCCGAGTCCCCACAGCAGGTGGTATCAGAGCAATAGGTCTAGAACTGTAGGTTCTTGAGATTGAGATAGAAGCTAGTGAGCGGGGTAGAATGAGTTTTCTTTCCTTGCATGTGATTGCTAGCATGTAATTTATTTTAATGATGAATTACATTGTATATGCTAATATTGCAATATGTGTTTACTGTTTTTTGAAGATACATGTTACCTGAATATCTGAGTCGATTTGGTAATGTGTATTATTGAGAATGAATCAGAACCGATTCTTGATCAGAGGTAAGATGATCAGAAAAGGACTAAGACGGATTTGTCTCATGTGATTGCTAACTCTTGTGATCATCAGATATACCTCCTCGAAAAATTTCAGAACAAGGAAATACTTTGACTAATCAGATGGATGTGTCAGAAACTCCGATGGAATTACAGTTGAAAAGGTTTCAGTCATTGACACCGCCGATTCTGAAGGGTACTGAGATGACTGTTGATTGTGAGATCTGGATAGATGATATAGAAATACTGTTTGATTCACTTGAGTACCCAGATGAACGTAGAGTTAAACTGATTGGACACCAGTTACAGGAAGTCGCAAAGAGTTTGTGGATTGCAACCAAAGAAACCTTAGAACAGTGTGGTACAGTGATTACTTGGAAAATCTTTAAAGTTGAATTTTATCGAAAGTTTTTCCCAGTTTCATACCGAGAAGATAAGGAGGCAGAATTTGTGATAGGATCGGTTCTCATAATAAAAGTGTTTAGAAGAGGGGGGTTGAATAAACACTCACACTTAAAAATTTTCTTTAACAATATTTGAGTTCAGTTTGGTGACAAACTGAATCTCGGAATCTTGTTGGTCAATAATAATCAGTTAAACTAGAATAGTTGCGGAAAGTAACTGATTGAAAGATAGAATACGAAACTGAAAGAAATATGCAAGAGTTGTTTCTGGATGTTCGGAGAATTTAATTACTCCTACGTCACCCCTTCTATCACAAGGATAGGATATTTACTAAAAGACTTTGATCAAGTACAACACTTGTACAGACCCACTTCAGTTTGGACTTACAACTGCCAAAACTGAAACTCTTAGTTCTACACAATATTTTCAGTACGTAACTGATATTAGCACAATTGAGTCTAACAAATTTTAGAGAGTGCTAATAAGCTCAGATTGTAGCCTTGATTGCTACGAATAATTCAAATGAGAGTGAGCTGAGATTTTGACAGAGTAACAGCAAGCTTTAAGATTGAATGATCGTCTCTACTTTATCTGTTGTTCTTCAGTTATATTTATACTTCTTTTTCAACGGTAACTTTGATATGTATTTGAATTCTAGTATCCGTTGATTGCCACTTCATCATTCCTTGGGCAATGTTCTCTTCATTGATTGTGATACGGCGTCTTAATTACAATAGCCGAAACACATTGTTCTATGCTGTAATGATTGAAATGCGAAGTTCCTGTAATCTGTTATGTCTCCTTTGTTCTTTCCCGAGACGTCTTCAGTTGAGAAACTGATCAGTTGATCATTTTGCCTTATATCATTGTATCAACTTGCTTCAGTTGCCGAATTTGCTTGTGTGCCTCAGTTGATTCATATTTTGTTAATCGATTGTTATGTTTTGTCAAACTCCAGAATCTAGTTTCCAACAATTTCCCCCTTTATGGTGTTTGAAAAAACTAAGTGATTTAAGATCAAATAACTGAGCTCTTTGTAGATTACGCAACTGAATTGTAAAATAACTGGGTTCCTTGTAGATAACATAACATCTGAGAATATAATATCTGGATTCCTTGTAGATAATATAAAATCTGAGAATATAATATCTGGATTCCTTGTAGATAATATAAAATCTGATCATATAAATATTCTGATTAAATCTTCTTCAGCTGCTTTGTCCTTCCCCTTTTTTGTCAAACATCTCCATTTTGTCTGACAGCTTTCGAACGTCAATGGATAGAAGTTTTACATCTGTTGAGAGACTTGAGGCGACAGTTGTGAAGGAAGTTTGAAGCGATGCTATTCGATTAGAAACAGAGGTTTCCAGTCGCTCAACTCTCTGACTGATTACATTCTGAGTTGTACAGAATGAGCTAACTAGCCCATTCTTCATTTCTTGCATAGTCCTGCTAAGAGAGTCCATGTTGGCTTGAAGATTGTTTAGTTTTGCTGAGTCAAATTCAATCGAAGAATCCAATTTGACAGTATGCGACAGCTGTTCGAGTTGAATTTTCTTGATTTCAGCTAGCATCTGCTGCATACTGTACTGTATGTTCTGAATTTCTTCAAGAACAGTATCCATTTCTGTGGATTGAATTGGAGGTTGCTGGCTGGGCGTTTCTGAATGCTTCGATGATTGTCCAAAAAGAACTAATGCTTGATTAGTTTCCATTGTTCCAACCGTAGACTGAGCTGGAATTTTTTCTTGAATTTGAGATGATGATGGTTGATTTTGATCAAATATTTGTCTGTCTGGCTGAATGATGGAGATGGGTTGTTCATGCATAGAGACTTCCTGTGTAGGATTAACTGAACTTTGTTCTTGCTCTTTTGATTTAGTGAGCAACTGACTTTCTTCATATTCAGCAGTTTCTTGGTCTGATGGTTTTTCTTGTTCGTCAGTTTGAACAACTTGTTCAGCAGAACTTTCTGACTGAACTGGTGCTTCAGTTTGAGCTTTGTCCGCTGTAGTTATTTCTTTTTCTGATTTTTGGGTTGGTACTTCAGTTTGGTCTTCAGTTTGAGCAGATATAAATGTTTCATCAACGAGTGACTCAGTTGGTGCTTCAGACGATATCTTAATATATTGCTGTGGTTGTTCAGCTGAATGAGTAACTGAGTCATACTGAGCTTCTAAGGCAACAGCTTGAATGATTTCATCGATGTTTGCCAAGGATAGTTCTTCTTCAGAATATAACTGATGTTCTGTCTGAGAGGATTTAGGTATTTCCTGAACTAGCTTTTCAGTTGACTGTTGTGGAGATGGTTCTTTTTGTGGAGAGAAGGATAAATCTTTTTCAGTATTTGAGTTGAAAGGTTTTTCATGAATAACTAGTTCCTGATCTTCTTCCCAAAATCTTATTTCCCTTTGCAGGCTACTAAGATCTACGTCCAGTTGAGTGAACACAGCTCTATCATTGTATGCAGTTGGACTTGTTGGATGGTAGTTGGACTTCAGCTGTGCTATCATTCTTGCTAGCTTTTTGACGCGAATCTGATCAAAGAAGTATTTCTGCCTTTCTAATGCTTGTGAAATTGTAGCAGCTTTGACTACTTTCATCACGATTGCTTCTAGTTTGATGAACTTTTTCAGTTGAGATCTATGCTTCAGTTCTTTGGCAAAGATTTCTGTTCTGAAGCCTTTCCAACAGTCAAAAGATTTTAATTGTGATGTGGCAAATGCATTGACCTGTTCCCAAACAAGGTCAATGTGTGTTTGAATGGCATTGGATGGCCGGGGTTCTTCAACTAGCTGTCCTTTTCCTTTGTCAGTTAAAAGAGTGTGAAGAAGATCCATTCCTGAGTGTGTTGATTGCACTGGCTCCCTTAATATTATACCTTTAGATCTGGCCCTAGGCAAGATGGTAGGGTGATTTACAAGGGTTAATGGGGCTTTAACCTTAGCTGTTGTCTTGGCTTTGGTAACTGGTTCATCAGGTGAGGGTATCTGCAAAGGTATGGCTTGAATGGGTTGTTGATCAGCTGATTGGATAACTTTCATTGTTGTTTTTTTTTTTGGTTCTTTTAGTCCTTGGTATTTTGACAAGCCTAGGTGAAGGAGTTTTCTCTGCGTCTGATTCACTGAGAATCAGTTTCCTTTTTGCTGTTTTAACCTTCTTGACTGGTGATGGCTCAACTTCCAGTTTGGCTTTTGATTGCAAGATGTTTTTGGTAGTAAAGACTTTGAATTTTGATGATATGTCAGCATTTTCAGCTACTAAACCCTTCAGTTTTAACAGATAACTGATTTGGATAGCAAAGCCACATGATTGTTTGGATGACTTGAGCATATTCTTCAAGATGTTAAACAGAATATATCTCCAATTTACTTTCTTTTCACTCATGATTATGGTCATTAACTGGAATTTTTCGAGTGTAAGAGCAGCATAAGAACCGGCTTTTGCTAATATTCCCTTTGCTACGATATCAGCTAGCAACTGAATTTCTGGTTTCAGTTCCTTCTTTGGATCGGAAACCTTGATTTTTCGTCCATAAGCAGATAGTCGAGACTGCATTTCTTCAATGTCCTGAGTTTTTACTTCAGAAAAATTTACATAACCTTCAGTTGGTAAAGAAAAGAATTCTCCGAAAGATTCCTCAGAAAGACGTAGCAGCTGATCATTGATAGTCACAGAGATAGTGTCATTATTAGTGATAAATCCTTTCCTGTAGAATTCATAGACCTCTTTGAGATATATCTTCTGGGAAGATTGTCCTAAGAACATCCTGAGACCTGTCGACTCAAGCTTTAGAAATAAATTCTTAACATCTGCTTCTTGAATCGATAGAGCCGAGTTAAAATCGATGACCATTGCATTTAATATGTGAGCAGGAGTTTGAGTCGCCATTGAAAGCTGAATGATTTCCTGTAGAAACGAAAAATATAGATTTCTTTTGAAAAGTGAGGATAATCGTGATTGTAAGGAAGACGAACTGAATCAAAGCGGGTAAAGTACTTTTGTTTGTGACTGTTTGAATTATCGGACACGTGTCAGTCCATGAAAATTTTGAGTAAAAAAAATGTGTGTACGTGTGCTGTAAGCGTGTGTACAATTTTGAGCGGTTAAAAATGTGTCCACGTTATAAACTGAAATTCATCATGATTTGGCAGACAGTCACGTCATTTGATTTGGAATATGATAGGTTTAATTAGGTAACTTATATGAGAAGATTAGTGGAATTAGCAACTGAACGATCAGTTAGTGAGGCTGAGTCCTTTCAGTTGAGAATACACTAACAACTGTCTTCTCAGTTAACCTCTTAAACCACCATTCCCCCTAAATAGATGCGTTATATAAAAAAATAAATATAGTCGATTAAATAGGATAATCACTACAAGAAAATTGATCTATAGTGACGGGAAATTTCGTCATTAAATGTCTGAAACATGTCATAAATAACTTTTAATGACGCGAAATTTCCCGTCACATACCTTTATTACTGCCCTCCTAGGTAAAGATAATTAATGACCGTAAAGAGATCCCGTCATTATTGTTATAACATACTTAACGATGTGATTATACCGTCATTAAAATGAATAAAAATGACGAAATTTTTCGTCATTATACTACCATTTACCTCTCATTAAATAATACTTTAATGACAACACATCTCCTCATTATATCATTATTTAACCCTCACTATATGTTATTTTATTGATGAAATTTACTATAATTATTAGTTATTAGCCCCTCACTAAAAATCGATTTAGTATGAAATTGCCTCTCATTAAATCATTAATTACCCTCATTAAAAAATATTTTTAATTGTGATGAAATTTATAATAATTATTTTATATGAATTTGTCATTATATTACAAGATAACATTAATAAAAAAAATATGAAATCTGGAACAAGTAATTTTTTTGAACAAAATATTTTCTATAAACAACTGCATCTATATCTATTCATATATTCAAAATATACAGAATTGCAAATTGTTCCAAAACATGAGTTCCATTTTGATGGATACTTGAAGTATTTCGTAATATCTACTCTTTGGAGTACAAAAATATTTGAGAATCATAAATGGTGATCACTTAGTAGTTGCTTCAAAATACCATGTACTAATTTCCCAATCAATGCTTGAATTCTTCTCTGAAGCACGACATCAGATCAAGGCAGCGTGTCATCTGTAAAACAAAAAACAGAAAAAATAAATTAAAATAAATATGTAACCCAAACATAAAGTTAAAGTGAAAACTTTCTTGATGTCGAAATTTGTAAACAAAATATTCTGAAAACAAATATATATTATGTCAAACACAAGTGAAACGAATTTTTAAATAATGAAAAAATAAAGTCTATATACATGTCAACACAAAATCGCAAATTCCAAAAAAAAAAACCTCTTATCAAAGGTATTAATCTCATACAAAAAGCAATGCCAGAAAATTATGCAGATAGACCAAACACATGAAGCCTCGAATATTGATATTAAACAAGTGCACAATTTTTTATTTAGAAAATTTTTAGAAGCCACAAACACAATTTCGAGTTGCTTAAATGATCCTTTGATTCCAACTCTTCAGCACAACAATCCTCAACTAAAAACCCACATAAAAGACAAAGTGATGTTGTCTCAGTTCCATGAGTGCAATTTATCTGCAAAATGAAGATATTTCTGATTAAACACTGAACCAGTATTATTATACTTGAAATCCATCAGTTAAGAACTTATTAGTTATAAGCCAGTCCCATTCTTTAGCATTAAACCCTTGCGCCACATTTTTTAAAACTTCAGCTTTAGTTTTGCAAGGTCTCACATAATCAACATCCAAGGATGACCTCCATGCTGTCCACAAAGCCCCCATATGCTCCAAAGTATGCTCACGATATAATTCTATATTAGGATGGAAAAAGCATTCCTGCAACATAATCATAATACAACAATAGTTATTATCGTAAGTGAATTATAATTTAAAACAAGCCTAATCCAAAGACAGACACCTTTCAACCCGGTATGGGTAGTGAGAAACAAAGTACGTTGCATAACTGGACACAATCAAACAAGCAGTGAAAAACAAATGTAGGTCACCAATTAGATCATCAAATAAAAGCAATGTAGATCAGCAAACCACCATTGAAATCCAGCCCGACACTCGGGAGATGCATACCAAATTGGATATGTCATATTATAAAATAAGAAAAGGAAGTAGGTGCTAGCAAAGTCCATTCTTGTATTTATTTCATATAGAATGCCTGTCTAAAAGCACTCACTGATGCAGGTTCACTCTGGTTTGTCCACAGAACAGAAAACGGAAGTCTGTGTTGGGCTAAACTATGAGAAGCTCTCATCAAAAGCTAAATCTGTACCTAAGCATTGTTCATATTATTGAAATTTACCATGTTCCACATGAGTGTGTAGATATTCTGAGAACTTTATATATTTTTTTTACTATAGTAAAGATCACCATCTCCAATTCCACCAATTCATAATGCTTATAAAAAATTTAGATCCGCCTTAAAAATTAATAAATTTATTAAAATTCACCAAATTAAAAAATAAACCACACCATAAACTAAAAGTCACCCAAAAAAAATTTGCAAATGGTTAATTTACCAAAAGTTAAAATATATTAGAATATGTTATTATCTCTATGCTAACAGTAAATTCACCTGAAATTAATAATGTAATTCTTTTACCTTCACCGAATCCCACATGTGTTGCTTGTCTAATTCCTTACTAGGTGTCATTTTCTTTTTTACGAGTATGAATTCTTGCTCAAAAGAATCTGCAACATATTTAGAGGCAACACAACAAAAAGATATGTTTTGAGATGCTAAAAAATGATAGTTTCAGCTTACTATTATTATAATACAACTTTCAATTATGCTATCATATTTTTTAATAAACTAAACAATTATGATATCATATTTTATTAAAAAAAATTAGCCCTGAACCACACTCAATGATTTATTAATCCCATCATTAATTTTCACTCACCACATTATTATATATCATTCACGGAAAGATTCACATAAAAATATTCTTGTAAAAAAACATGTAAAATAAATTTTCAGAAGCATCTTTGAATTGAAATATATATAGAAAACTAAGTCTCTCTATCTATATTTTAAAATATTTCTCATTCTAGCAAAAAATTTTAGAATTAAATCACACGCTATATCATTAAACTAATTTGCTGTATATTTTCAGTCTCTTATTACTTTCCTGGTAACTACGAATTTGTTGAAGTGGTGATGATAGACAAAGATGGTGGCAGTGAGCGAGAAGTCAGATTAATAGTGGACTTAGATTTCAGGACGGAGTTCACATTGGCGAGGCCAACACCAAATTATGAACAACTCAGAGATGCCCTTCCTTTGATATTTGTGGGAATTGAAGAAAAATTAGAAAATTTGGTTTCTTTGGTTTGCTCAGCCACCAAACAATCCCTTATGGAGAGAGGATTACACATCCCCCCATGGAGAAAAGAAAGCCACGTTAAGTCCAAGTGGCTTTCCACAAATCGCAAAAGGGTATCTTTTTCAAAATTCATGAGTTGCCTCTCTACATACAATATGACTCAAATATAAATATAACGTGAATGTAAGCTTCAGAATGAGCACAAACCTCTCTTGGAGAAACGCGGCGTAGTTGAAATCGAAATTTCACTGGGAGAGGCAAGTTTGCACGCCTTCGACAAACGCCGTTGCTGGGATTCCCCTTCTCTCAGTCGCACAGAGAATGAGAGAGCACCGAGAATGAGAGATAAGCGATTATGAGAGGCGAGAAAAATCTATAGGTGAGAAAAAAAGTTGAAGTCGGAGGGGAGGGAAGGGTTTACGACACAGATTAATTGAAGGTGAGAAGAAATATGATTGTATTGGGGATAAAAGTTATTTTTATTTTTTTAATAATGAAAAATGAAAATGCATTATGTGGGTGTCTAAATTCTTGAGGGGTAATTGGAGGGAAATTATTTTATACATGGCGCCTAAAATCTGTAGGCAATTATGAGAGGGATTTTTTTTGTATTCATTTAATGACGGAATTAGTAATCTATAACTACAAAATTGAGAATTCGTCACTAATAATTTGATTCTTTTATAATGGTTTTTTTTACCCTCATAAAAACTTCAAAAATTATGTTTTTAGTGACCCATTTTTCATACCCTCATTAAATTTTTGTCATTATAAATCCATTTTCTTGTAGTGAATCCTGAGGCTTAGTAGAGTAATCATCACTTAAGAAAGTGTCCTTTCATTTTCCCGACTTGGCCTATAAATAAAAATAAAGAAGTTAGCCACAAGTATCAGTAAAAATAATGGAAGGAGCAAGTAGTTCAAACGTCTCTCCACTTTCGCTTGAAGCTCAAAAGGCTGCCATAGAGGACAAGGTTTTTTATGCCAGTCTTCCCTATTGGGAAGAGTTAAAGGAGCTGGAGCTTCTGTACAACTCTGGAGGGTTACCACCTTCAGGCGGATGGCCCAGCTGAGAGAAGTGCGAAGGCACTTAAACATTTCTGTAGAGGTGGATGCTTTCAAGGAGGGCCATCTCTATGAGCTGATGCTTCGCAAGGAGCTGGAGATTCTTAATGGCATTGCTTCTTCCCACAGCTTCTGCAAGACTTCTTCCTCAGCTCTAGCTGTTTGGATGAGGATGTGGATAGCTAGTGTAGAAGAAATTTATGAAAATGTAGTTCTCTCCAAAATTTAAGGATAAATAAAATCTTTATTTTGATAATGCGTCGTTTTTCTTTGTTTCTGCACGCAATGATCTGTATTAGATTTAAACACATGGAGTAATGACACACTAAGAAACATCAGTTGTGATAAGTAAACAAATGAACTGTTGAGAAACTAATTATCATAAGTTGATGATAAACTGATACTATTTAAACAGCTGTTAAGAACAATCAAACTGGTGTCAGTTGATAATGAACAACTGATAACTTAAAATTCCTCGGTATATGTGAAAGACTCTTTAATTGACTTGAGACTCTTCAGCTTCTCCATCGTCATTTTCCTATAAATAGAATGATAGTGATAAAAGATGTGTTTTAATATCAGTTCAAAAATATTTCAATATGTCCGATTCTGATGCATGCAGCAGCACTCATGTCCATGTGACTGAGCAATCAACCCCTCGTTTAATAAATATCAAAAGAAAGATGGAGATATATGTCCTGCAGAAAGTGTTGTCAACATGGGAGAAGATTCATGAATTGAAGAGGATTAGTGATAGTGATGCTGTTCCTACTCGTGCTCAGGAGGCAAGAGCATTGAAGTATCTTGAACGTTTTGAAGTTAGACATGTTAGAGATTTGGTGGAGGACAACTGTCTTTTGGAGGCATTGCTGTGGAAAGAGTGGCATATTGTTGATAAGATTTCGAAATCTAGGGCATTTGCTAGAGTTCGAATTTATGAGTTAAATGATTGGGTTAAAGCATGGCTAGATTCAGTTGATGCCATGATATCTTCTGTAAAATGGGAACGTTGGTATTCATAATAAAGTGTTATTTTCTATTTGTTGTGTTCTTATTTTCTGTATATGATTCTGTTAGTATAACAATATTACTAAAAATTTCTAAGATAAGTCGATTAAACCAAGAATATTTCGAAAATAAGAAAACTTAGCCTCAGGTAATGGTTTTGTGAAGATGTCAGCTGCTTGATGTTCAGTTGAGATATATTCTAGCCGAATATCCTTTTTTAATGCATGATCCCTGATGAAGTGATGCCTGACATCTATATGTTTGGTCCTTGAGTGAAGAACTGGATTGTAGGTGATGGCAATTGTGCTGGTATTATCACAAAATATGGGTGATTCTGTTGATGTTACTCCATAATCCTTCAGTTGTTGCTGAATCCAGATCAGTTGTGCACAACAGCTACCAGCAGCAAGATATTCTGCTTCTGTTGTTGAGGTAGCTATGGATGTCTGCTTCTTGCTGAACCAAGAGATCAGTCTATCTCCTAAGAATTGACAAGATCCACTTCTACTTTTACGATCAAGCTTACATCCTGCATAATCTGCATCTGAGTATCCAACTAAATTGAAGGTGGAGTCTTTGGAATACCATAGTCCAACATTTTGTGTATCCCTAAGATATCTCAGAATTCTTTTGGCAGCTGAGAAATGTGATTGCTTAGGGTTTGCTTGAAATCTGGCACACATACAGACAGCAAAAACAATATCAGGGCGACTGGCTGTTAGGTATAGCAGTGAACCTATTAACCCTCTGTATAATGTCGCCTCTACTGATATTCCCCCTTCGTCAGTGTCTAATTTAACTGATGAGCTCATGGGAGTTGTTGCGGCTGAACATGATTCCATACCAAATTTCTTTAGCAACTCCTTTGTATATTTTGTTTGACTAATGAATATGCCAGTTTCCAGTTGCTTCACTTGCAGTCCAAGAAAGAATGTCAGTTCACCCATCATACTCATTTCAAACTTATCCTGCATTAACTTAGCAAACTTTTCACACAATTTAGGGTTAGTTGACCCAAAAATTATATCATCAACATAAATCTGAACTAATAAGATATGATTATTTTTAGTAAATTTGAACAAGGTCTTATCAACTGATCCAACTGAAAAGTTATGATCAGTTAGGAATTTTGAAAGAGTTTCGTACCAAGCCCTGGGAGCTTGTTTAAGACCATATAATGCTTTGTTCAAATAGTACACATGATCAGGAAATTTGTGGTTTACAAAACCTGGAGGTTGTTCGACATATACTTCTTCTTGTAACTGACCGTTTAGGAATGCACTTTTCACATCCATCTGGTAAACTTTGAAGTTTTTGTGAGATGCATAAGCAAGAAATATTCTGATTGCTTACAATCTTGCAACTGGAGCATACGTCTCATCGTAGTCAATTCCTTCTTCTTGCCTATATCCTTGTGCTACTAGTCTAACTTTGTTGCGTATAACTGAGCCATCCTCATTTAGCTTATTCCTGTACACCCATTTTGTTCCTGTAATGGTTTTTGAAGTTGGTCTTGGAACTAAGTTCCAGACGTTATTGTGAGTGAACTGATTCAGCTCTTCTTGCATAGCATTTACCCAGTTAGGATCAGCAAGAGCTTCATCAGTTTTCTTTGGTTCCAGTTGTGAGACGAAGGCTGAGTGAATAAATAAATTTAACATTTGATTGCGAGTTCTTACAGGATCAGATGGATTTCCTATTACTAGATGAGGTGGATGTGACTTTTTCCATCTGTATTCTGTATTTGTTGCATCAGCAACTTCTTCAGTTGACATCTGAGTGCAATTTTCAGCTTCAGTTAATGTCTCAACAGCTGGTATTTGAATGTTATCAGTTTCTTTAATAACTGATTGTTGTCATTGACTTCCTGCTCATTTAATTGATTTAAAATCTCTGGTTCTGGTGTTTGGAAGATGTCTTGATTGTTATGACTTTCATCTTTACCATCATCGTCCAAATTTATATCTGTCAATCGATCAGCTAG
Organism: Primulina eburnea; assembly: GCF_022965805.1. Taxonomy (NCBI): domain Eukaryota; kingdom Viridiplantae; phylum Streptophyta; class Magnoliopsida; order Lamiales; family Gesneriaceae; genus Primulina; species Primulina eburnea. The sequence goes on from NC_133111.1 coordinate 15,541,112, forward strand.
CTCAACTTGATCAGTTGGCTTATCAGTTAGTACAGTTTCATCAAAATTAACATGCGCAGATTCTTCAACATTTAAAGTTTTCTTATTAAAGACTCTATAAGCTATACTAACTGATGAATATCCAAGGAAAATTCTTTCTGCAGATTTGGCATCAAATGCCTTTAAGTAATTTTTACCATTATCATGAATAAAGCATCTACAGCCAAATATTTTGAAATAGGTGATTATACTTTTTCTTCCATGCCAGATCTCATATGGTGTTTTCATATGATTCTTATTAATCATCGATCTGTTCTGAGTATAACACGCAGTGTTTACTGCCTCTGCCCAAAATCTTTGAGAAATCCCAGAATCAGCAAGCATTGTTCTAGCAGCTTCTTTTAGGGTCCGATTTCTTCTCTCAGCTACACCGTTTTGCTGAGGAGTTCTTGCTGCTGAGAGCTCATGCTTGATTCCAGCATTTTCTAGAAAACTTGAAAGTGTTTGATTGATGAATTCAGTTCCTCGATCAGATCTGATTCGATCAATCTCAACTGATTTTTCATTTAAAAGTCTTTTGAAGAGTTTAATCGGTTGTGCAGCCGTATGGTCTTTGGATTTTAGAAATATAACCCAAGTAAATCTTGAAAAATCATCTACGACCACCAGGGTGTATTTCATTCCGCCTAAGCTCATGACTGGAATTGGACCGAAGAGATCCATGTGCAATAGTTCTAAGCATCGGGATGAAGATTTACAGCCCTTGTTTTTGAAAGAAGATCGTACTTGTTTTCCATACTGACATGCTGAGCAAAGTTTTTCTTTTGAAAAATTTATTTTGGCCAAACCAGTTACAAGTTCATGTTTATTCAGATAAGCAATGGATTTAAAATTTAAATGATTTAATCTTTTATGCCATAACCAGTTTTGAGATGAATTTGAAGCAATGAAGCAAACTGGTGCATGAGGCTATTCATTCCAACTGACTTTATATGTGTTTCCACATCGTTTGCTAGTTAGTATGATTTCATCAGTTGATGTTTTAACTGAGCATGAGTTTTTATCAAATTGTACCAAAAATCCATTGTCGCATAACTGACTTATACTATTCAAGTTATACTTTAGATTTTCTACCAATAAAACATCTTTAATAGTCAAGTTACCATGGATAATATTACCCTTACCCACGGTTTTACCTTTGGAATTATCTCCGAAACTGATGTTTGGACCACTATATTTGGTCAGTTGAGATAGCATACTTGCATCTCCTGTCATATGTCGTGAGCAACCGCTGTCCAAATACCATATTGAATTTTTATCTGTACCTGTTACCTGCAAGCACATACATAATATGATTTGGTACCCATATCTATTTGGGTCCACGACTTATTAGTCCCTTTGGAATCCATACTTGGATTGGTCTAACTGTCTTTCCAGTAGCTGTGTTCCAAATTGTTTTTCTCGGCTTCTGTGTGTTAGGTGTGTGTTGTACAGATGACACAGTATGCATTTTGGCTTGGTTCGACTGATTGTTTAGTCTGTATCTTTTCTGGACTGGTTTGCAGTTGTGATAATTCGAATAGTTATTTGAACGATTCCTTCCAAACCTTTTTGATGACTGACTTACTGAGTCAGTAGAGTTTTTTGGACTGTAACCAACTCCATGTCTTTTTCCCTTATACATATTCTCAATGGATTGTTCATTCATTTTGCTAGGCTCAAATTTTTCTTGATCTACTGTTGATCTGACAAATTGAATGTACTTTCCTTTGTTTACTGTCAACTGTGGTTGTGTATCTTTTGAAAATGTTTCTCCTTGATTACTGAACCCTAAACCAGTTTTGTCAGAAACTGATTTTTGTGAATTATGCATCTCATTCAATGCAGTAGACGACTTATTCCAAGATTGAATGAGTTCAGTCTGTTTTGAATTTTCAAGGATCAATTTCTGGATCAGTGACTGATCTTTCTTTCTCTCCGCTTTTAGCTCAGCAATTTCCCTTCTTAGACTCAACTCATCAACTGATTCATCAGTTTTGGTTTTGTTGTCTATGGGATCATTTTGCTTTGATTTCATTTCCTCAAATGATGATGCAAGTTTCTGGTACTCATTTATCATATCATGCAATGTCAAAATGAGTTCTTCTCTTGTAAAATCAATTGAACTAAAATCAAATACCTGTTGACTTGTAGATTCTGCTTCAGCATCATTTGCCATTAGACATTTGACTTCCTCTTCATCACTTGAGCTATATGAGCTTTCTGGTTCTGATTCGTCACTATCAGTTTCTGCCCATTTGGATTTGTTCTCTTCAGCTAATAGAACTTCGTATTTCTTTCTGTTGGTTTTCTTATCATCTCTGGGCCTTCTCTTATGCTCATATGGTTTCTTTCTTCTGTCAGTTGATCCTTGACTGTCTTTTTTAGGTTTAGGACAGTCGGCAATGTAATGACATGTTTTGCCACAATTGTAGCAAGCATTTGTTTCTTCTTTTGAATTATTTTTCTGGTATTGCTTCTAAAGTTTCCTTGGTTCTTTCTCATGAACCTCCCGAACTTTTTGATGAATAATGACATTGCATCATTGCTTAACTGATCAGCATTTTTCTCAGCTGAACTGTTTGATTCAATTCTGACAGCTGCTAAGGCAGTTGTAGTTGTAGGAGTAGATGGTTCTCCTTCTCTGTTCTGCAATTCAAATTCATAAGCTTTTAAATCAGCAAACAGTTCATGAATTTCGATCTGGTTCAAGTCTTTTGATTCTCTCATAGCCATAGTTTTGACGTCCCATTCCTTTGGAAGACCTCTCATTACTTTTAATGCAACCTCTTTGTTAGTATGCACTTTTCCGAGTGCATTTAATTCATTTACAATACTGCTCACCCTTTCATCATACTCATTCATTGACTCTCCAACCTTCATTTTGATATTGTCAAATTCTGGACAGCAACAGATAGTTTATTTTCTTTTGTTTGGTCATTTCCTTCATATAACTGAATCAACTTCTCCCAAATTTCTTTTTCTGTTTTGCACATATTTATTTTGTTGAAGGTTGATTTATCCAGTGTTTTGTATAGAGTATCTTTGGCCACATTGTCAAGATTGGCTTTTCTTTTGTCCTCAGTTGTCCACTCTTCTCTCGGCTTCTAAATTCTCTGTGGCGCCCCTTCAGTTATGGCTATTGATGTGTTTGGTTTCAGAATCTTCATGGGTCCGTCTGTTATGACAAACCACATATCATCATCTTGTGCAGCTAAGTGAGCCTGCATTCTGATTTTCCAGTCATCAAAATCTTCTCTTGAGAACATAGGAATTTTATTGAAAGAATTCATGCTAACAGATTTATAGATCAGAAGTATTTAAAAACAAGATTCAACTGCTCTGATACCACTTGATAGGATCGGTTCTCGTAATAAGAGTGTTTAGAAGGGAGGTTTGAATAAACACTCACACTTAAAAATGTTCTTTAACAATATTTGAGTTCAGTTTGGTGACAAACTGAATCTCGGAATCTTGTTGGTCAATAACAATCAGTTAAACTAGAATAGTTGCGGAAAGTAACTGATTGAAAGATAGAATACGAAACTGAAAGAAATATGCAAGAGTTGTTTTTGGATGTTCGGAGAATTTAATTACTCCTACGTCACCCCTTCTATCACAAGGATAGGATATTTACTAAAAGACTTTGATCAAGTACAACACTTGTACAGACCCACTTCAGTTTGGACTTACAACTGCCAAAACTGAAACTCTTAGTTCTACACAATATTTTCAGTACGTAATTGATATTAGCACAATTGAGTCTAACAACTTTTAGAGAGTGCTAATAAGCTCAGATTGTAGCCTTGATTGCTACGAATAATTCAAATGAGAGTGAGCTGAGATTTTGACAGAGTAACAGCAAGCTTTAAGATTGAATGATCGTCTCTACTTTATCTGTTGTTCTTGAGTTATATTTATACTTCTTTTTCAACGGTAACTTTGATATGTATTTGAATTCTAGTATCCGTTGATTGCCACTTCATCATTCCTTGGGCAATGTTCTCTTCATTCATTGTGATACGGCGTCTTAATTGCAATAGCTGAAACACATTGTTCTATGCTGTAATGATTGAAGTGCGAAGTTCTTGTAATCTGTTATGTCTCCTTTGTTCTTTCCCGAGACGTCTTCAGTTGAGAAACTGATCAGTTGATCATTTTGCCTTATATCATTGTATCAACTTGCTTCAGTTGCCGAATTTGCTTGTGCGCATCAGTTGATTCAAATTTTGTTAATCGATTGATTTATGTTTTGTCAAACTCCAGAATCTAGTTTCCAACAATTTGAAAATTTAAAACAGGGTCAGCTCAACATTGAAGAATATGTTGCTCAATTTTCTACTTTGCTACGTTTTGCCCCTCACGTGGTTGAAAATGATGAAACTGTGACTGATCAGTTTGTTAAGGGATTGAATCCTGAGATATTGACATTGGTAAACATAGGCTGACCCTATAATTTTGTTGACGCTCTGAGTAGAGCCAAGAGAGCCGAAGCTAGTCTGATGACACAGAAAGGAGCTTCGTTTATGCCTCTAACATCGAGACCACAGTAACCACCTCTCAGACTTTATACTAGCAATAGTAGTGATGGGAAGAAAGATTATTTGAAAGCCCGAAAGAAACAGCTCAAGAAGTTAGGAAGCGGTTCGTCTAGTTCCAGTGGTTTTGGCCAGAGTTATACAGGACCTTATTGCAGCACTTGTGTAGGGAAGCATTCCACAGAGCAATGCCGAGGAGTATTTGGCACTTGCCATATTTGTAGAGAGCCTGGACATTTAGCTCTAATTTGTCCCCAGAGAGATACTCAGAGGTCACAGCGTGCCGCGTCATCTGGATCAGTGACTCAGACTGATAGACCATCATCTTTTGCTCAATCTTTCCAACCACCCCCTACTCAGACACAACCAGAGCCAGAAGGAAGGTAGAGTAGTGACAGTGACCGAGAAACAGACCTAGGATGCACTTGATGATATAGTGGCAGGTAACTGTTCTTTTATGATTATTCCGTGTATGTATTTAGAGATTCTCGTACATCTTATGTATGATTCCTAAATGAACTGTATTGATGTATGCTTTATCTGTTGAGTCCGTATCTGCTGTAGTATTTGTCTCATTACCTTTTGGGAATAGTTTTGATATCAGTGAATTCTGTGAAACATTGTATACTGCAGTGAGATGAGAATGAGATTGAGTTAGCTGGTGTGTACTTGATTTTTCTTATTGTGACTGCATTCTTGATATTGATATGATGATCAAGTACAGAGCTACCATAGACTATTTCCAGAAGATGGTAAGATTCTGACCTGAAATGGCCGAAGAATGAACATTGTACGGTAAGGATTCTAGATTTAGAATTCCTTTTATATCCGTATTAATTCTGACTCGGTGATTATCGAAAGGAACGGAGAGATTCCTTAGGTATTCAGTTGATTTACTGAAATCGAACCATCATTGACTGATTTTGTTGAATATTTGAGTATTGTATTTAATATTCTGAGAACTGGAAAAATTGTATACAGAAACTGTTGAATTGTGAATCTTGATTAAGATGGATTGTATTCAGGGATTGTTATATCTGAAGATGATATATCTGTTGATCCTAGCACAGTGAAACCGTGATTAGTCTGCTGAGATTGATATCAGTGGCAGATTTTTATGGTTGCGTGAGTTTAGCATTCTATTATATCTGACTATTGTTTTAAATCTGATTGAGAATTGTTATTTTTTGGAGCAGTATTTGATATAGATTGTGTACAGTTGAGACTGGATATCGTTCAAGCCAAACCAGAGCTGATTTTGAGAGTTAAAACAGTTCAGAAAATTGATCAGAATGGACAGAACTTGATTATCAGTAGTCAGAGCAAGGTATCGATCAGAATATCAGGTATGTGATAATGCAGTGTATGTAAATAACCGATGGGTTGTGCCAAATATTTCAGATTTGAAATGACTGATGTTGTCAGAAATGCACAATAGTTGATTCAGCATTCATCTTGATAGTAGAAAGGTCTGATAATTTGGAAAGACAGTTTGATAGAAACATATGAGATCAGATGTGGCAAAATTTGTACGGAAATGTCTGAATTGCCGATAGATGAAGACATAAAGAATGCAACCAGGAGATTGGTTATATAGCTTATCGATTCCTGAATGGAAATGGGATCACATTTCCAGGGATATTGTGACAAAGCTACTATAATACTTCCGAAATGTAGCATTGATTTGAGTTAAGAATGACAGACTGACCAAGTCTGCAGATGCTAGTTCGTACATGAAGACGTACAGATATGACTAGATTACTGAGATATCTGTCAAAAAAGTGATCAGATTACACAGAGTGACGAAAATTGATTATACCAAACCATGATTTCGGTTAACTTTGCACGTTTGGCAGAGTGTGTAGCAAGTTCTTCCACATATTATCCACAGATTGATGGATAGTCAGAGCGGACTATCCAGCTACTGGAGGATATCCGTGGAGCCGTAGTGCTTGATTTTAGCACTAGTTGACAAGATTTATTGTCACTTTGAGAATTTCGTACCACAACAGCTATCAGATGAGTATCGAGATAGCTCCATTTGAGTCATTGTAAGATGAGAAGGTCAGATTCCCTTTTGTACTTGAGATGATATATCTGAGGTTCCTGATATTGGACCTGACATGATCAGAGATATGACTGAAGAAGTGAAGCTGATTCAGAAAAGAATGACGACAGCTCTGAATAGACAGATTGAATATGCCAACGTCAGACGATAACTGTTGGTATTTGATATAGGAGATTGAATATTGAATTGATTTAGCCTAAACAGATTTGATGTCAGATGACGATGTTAATTGTTATGAGCTGTTGATTGGTATACATGGATATTGTATAGCCAGTGTGCTGAGATCGATTTTTTCAAAGTTACTTCGAGTTGTATTATGACAGTATACTTCGTGAATTATTATTCCAAATTGGAATCAGAATCAGTAGAAGAAAGACTATTCAGAACGAAGACTATTCCGTTGTTAGAAGTTCAGTGGAGTCGTCATGACATTAAAGAAGCTACCTGAGAGACAGAATCTGATATGAGACAACGAACCCCAGAATTGTTTCGTTGACGTGAGTTTTTTCTGTTAGCTTTTGTATATCTTCTTCTTATATCTACTTTGGTATATGATATGATTACATGTGATAATTGATTGCCTGTGATTTCGGGGAAGAAATCATATATTAGGGGGGGAGAAATATAAGGCCCGAGAATTTGATTACCGTGATCTGAAATGATTTGGTGATAATTGAGGTGATTATAGACGGAAAGGATTAGACCGGAAAAGACGGAAGAAAACACGAATTATGTGCGAGGACAGTACACCTCGCGCGTATGCGCGACACAGATGCGTGCATATGCGCGAGATGGGCAGAGGACCTCACGCATATACGCGAAGAGTGGGCGCGCATATGCGCGAGTTGTGTGGAAGGAATTGTGCATGACCAGAAGGTGTCGCGCATATGCGCGGCTTGTGTGCGAGCATATGCGCGAGCAGTCCATTAGCCAAGGTGCAAAACAGAACATTGGGCGCATATGCGCCGAGATAGTACGCGCATGTGCGCGAAGTGATTATTTTGACACATGCCGAGACAGTAGGTATCGCGCATATGCGCTGGGCTGGGGATGCGCGAGGCATGCGGAACAAAAACTCGACACTTGGTTTCACCATGCAACATGTATATGTATATATATATATATATATATATATATATATATATATATAAGGAAAAAGCAATTCATTTTCTCAGAAAAGAAAGGAAAGGAATGAGAAATCCTTACGCCTTTATATTTCGATCCGTCCGTTAGATTTTGAATCTGAGTACAGTACTGAGTTCCTAGCGACGACATCTATAACAGGACGTAAGTTTTATTGAATTTTGATATCGTTTGAAATTATGATATTAGGGGAATTGTGATTTGACTGATATATTGTGTTCTGGGTATACTGATCAGTATATAATTGAAGTCAGATCGAAGAACGGACTGATTATATAAATGTTTTGATTTTTAGAGTTGATATGATCAAGATTATACAGATTTGCGATTGTTATCTATTATTATTGAAGATTATGATTCGTATTGATATCGATTATGAGTTGCGGTATTATATCTGTGATGTTGAGATTGACGGGGTTATCAAGACTGTATTGTTACGCCGTCGAAATATCAGTAGATTGATTTTGATCAGATTCAGTATTGATTGAGATTATATCATGATATCGTTGATATGGATCAGATTATGTTTGATTTGAGTATTGATCGAATTGAGTTATACATTGATACAATGTATTCGATATTGTGATTTCCAGATTGATTTGACAGGCAGTGAGTTCGAGACTTCGACGGAGTCAGATCGACGGAACGAAACGAAAGGTATAAATTGATGTTGATTCGGGATTGCACAACTCGAGTTCGATTTGACTTGAGTTTCCCTAAAGCACATACTTTACCTTATTGCATTGATATTTGCAATTAAATGAGATTGATATCTTTGATCTATTGATTTATGTAGTGAGTCATAGGCAGATGCGCCTAGTCGTAGACGATTGACCTCGTGACAGGGGTACCTGATAGTGATGGAATTGTCACTGGGCCCATTGCACATTGTCACAGAGGTTTGGCAGGATATGCCAGGGCTGATATGCCTAGATGATTGGCCGATATGCCAGGGCGAATGTGCCTAGTCTGTGACGGATAGGTCAAGACACCGGATGTTTGGTCATATCGAAGAGGATAGAATTGGAGTTTCTTCTATTAATGATATTCGATATGGAAAGGACCAAAGTCCGTGAATAAGAACGTACCACCACCCCGATCGGGAGTGTAGGTGGGTGTATGTTCTTGTTCAGATCGGGATCCCTAAATTAGGATGAGTCGAGTCAGAGTATAAGAATCACGGAGTGTGATTCAGAGTTTGTATTGATTCATGTTTCTGATTTTGATACATGTTATGAATATTTATCTCATGTTTTTTATATCTGTTTATATGAAATGCATGTATACACGATTTATACTAGGAATGTAATTCTCACCGGAGTTATCCGGCTGTTGTTTTGTTTGTATGTGTGCATGACAACAGGTGGGACAGGATCAGGAAGAGGATGAGAGATTATAGTTAGCGTGGAGATCTGGGCCCAGAAGCAGAATATGATTCAGCACTTGATGTATAGATGTTGAACCTAGTTGACATAGAGATATGTAGTACATGACTTGTACTTTTATATTGACATGTATATCCGATAGATTACATTACGTTTCCGCATTTATATTTTTTAAAAAAATAAATTTAGTCCCACTTTCCTTAATTGTTATATTCGACATTAATAATGATTAAGACATGAATTAGCGTCCGGGTCCCCACAAGTTAGAGCACCTATCTACATGCTCGGATATCACAATGTCCCCTACCAATAAAACATGGTACTCACATCGCAGATACTAGTCTCAAACTCGAGCGGCCTATATCCTTCTTAGTGGCGGCTGAATCGACTATGAACTGTTTAGATTATACAGTATTCCAAATATGAGTTTCATGATACTCATCATATGAGCATCTCATATTCTTTCTACTATTTGTATATTCAAGGAATTTATCTATGCAACTAGCATGAGTATACAGATAAAGATGTGCCAAAACAAAAATTTCAAATACTATTAAAATAAAGATTGTTTATACATAAAGTTTCATTGTGAACACTCGGCCAACACTTGGCTCGACGGGCACCTACTCTAACAGTGACATCGTCGGGGAAGACATCGGGAAATTCTCTAAAAACTGGTACATCAGATATCGACGGGGTGGGTGCATCAGGTGCTGAAATGATACTAGCCAAGAATGCCTGATACCCCTTATGAATAAGTTTCCATGCCTGCATGCAAGAGATCATGCGAGGGAAACTTCTCCACCTATCCGACTCAAAAATAAATTGCTCTATGTCCAACGGTCTTAACAACACTGATTTTTTTCTGAAAATCAATATGAACTATGTTCTTCGTCAGCCAGTTCATCCCTAGAATAACATCAAATTCTAGAATTGGCAACACAATCAGATCAGCATAAACTAAGTGTCCCTATAGTTCAAGATCGATATATCTGACCACGCTAGTAGCTGATAACTCCTCTCCTGATGGGACTGTCACAGATTGGCTCACGTCGAGTACAACGGACATGGCATCCAAATAATTAGCGAACATCTCCAAGATAAAAGAGTGAGTGGCCCCGGAATCTAACAAAGCATTCATGGCCACTTTCTTTATGAAAATGTTTCCTGAGGATGTGAGCACACACAAAAACTTATATCCCAAAAACACAAATCTTAACCTCATGCATAGTTGAAAATTTCTATCCAAAGTCTCCCAAAATACGAAAGCAACATACTAATATTCCCAAGTAAAATTCGAAGCATGCATGACCAAAAGTAAATATTGTTCTGAATTAAATAGCTTACCAGTCAGTAGAGTCGTGTATGTGTTGGCCTCCTCAGCATGCATGGCGAACACTCTGGAAATTCTTATTAAACTGTTGTTGTTGTGAGGGTTGTTGCTGGGGTGCCTGATAGGGCCTTTTGCCGGGTTTGTCATTCTCGATGTCTTTCTGGTCATGTTCAGCCGCAAAGGCTCTAGATAGAACAATGGAATAGGTGGTAGGACCAGTAATTATAACATCACGGCACAAGATCGGTCGTAAACCATCAATGAAATGCCTCAGCTTCTTCCGGGCATCATTCGCAATTAGGGGTACGAAGTGACACTCCCTCTCAAACTTCCTTACAAACTCTGCTACACTGCTGTCTCCCTGTCGCAGAGTCATTATCTCCCTGGTCAGGCGGGAGTGTACTTCCTCAATGAAGTACTTGGAGTAGAATACTTCCTTAAAACCATCCCAAGACAGGGTCTGCAAATTCACCTACACAGACGCGCTCTTCCACCATAGCTTGGCGTCCCCTATCAACAAAATGGTGGCACATCTAACTCTGTCTGAATATTGCAGCTCCATGAAAGCGAAAATAACCTCGATGGACTTAATCCATCCCTCAGATATCATAGGGTCAGTAGTCCCCGATAACTCTTTTGGGTTCATCCTCCTGAACCTCTCATATACTGCCTCTAGCTTAGGACTCGCCCATGTATCAACTCCGGTATTTTTTCTCACAAACTTTGCAAAGAACTGAGTCTAATCTGCAAGCATCTGTGCCTGAATATCTGACGGCGGGCCAGGAGGAGTGGCCATCGCCTCATCTCGAGCCTCTCTGTTCTCTTCACCTGCTCCTTGTGCAATAATATGTCTAGGAGGCATAATGTTCCAAAATTTACCCAACACGTAAACCAACATGCAAGAATGCAAGTACGTAATATCCATATCATAAGATGCACGTAAATCAAATTTAAACATGTACATGTTAAAATCATGACTTTGATGCTTACTACATTAAGGAATTTTAAAACTTTTAAACTTACAGACTTGAGGCGTGACTTCGTGAGCTTCTCGCAACCGGCAGTAAGCATAACTGTAACGTCCAGAAAATTTAAAAGTCCACGTGAACCACATGCATGCAAATTATTAAATTTCTTTAGTATTTATTAAATTATTTTAAAGCATAAAATGCATGTTTATTTTATTAAATTGTGTCAAATTATTTTTATACATTATGATTGCATAATAGGATTTATTTCATGAAATTTTAAAGGTTCATGCATTATAGATTTTTAAATTTCATTTCGCGCTCAAACGAAGATCGGATACCGGAGAATTTTCAGGAAAAATTATTTTATTACACGATTAATTTTTATTACTTAATATAAGATGTTTTAAAGATGTTTTTCATGAATTAGAATTTATTGGATATTTTTATCCGTTTGATTTTAATTTTTAACGATACATAAATTTTATCGAATTGGGAGAATTTTTGAGGGTTCGGTTAATAATTTCAAAAACTTTCCAATACGAAATATTTTTCGGGAGTGTGTTTAGATTTAATGGGAATATTTTTAAGCTTATTCATCTTAAAACCTTTTTATTTTAATTGAGGGTCATTAGCACATATATTAATTAACATAAACTATACTTAAACTAAACCTAAACTACCCCACCTCATAATAGCCGACACCCTCACTCCCACCAGCCTTTATTCTTGAAAAACACCAACCGACACTTCCCTCCAATCATCAACTTTCTAGTGACTTGCTGCTTCAAAGCTTTCGGTGGTACCATTTCTCCTTCAAGCAAAGAGTCTCTTCGGTGGTTGGCTCCTCTATCATTGTCCAAGAAATTTCACCAAGGCACGCTAAGTATCTCCATTCTCTCAGTTTCTTTCAGCAGCAACATCAAGGAGCTTCGACCTTAGCTTGTTCTTGCGTTAAAACTCTCCCGGTGTCTCCCTCGTCTCGTTTTTGTTCATCAAACATCAAAGGCACGCTTTGTATCCTTCTTTCTGCATCATTCACACCATTATATGCTGTTACATGTGTGCTCGCATATGAAAAATGTTTAAACCCGTTGTTGCTTCGTTTATGCTTCGTCTTATTCATGAAAAACCGTATTTTATGCATTTAAATCACGTGTTTGATGTTTGGGTGCAAGGGGCTGCTGCCGATCTCGGGTCATAAGGATCTGTTCATGTCGAGGGTTATGTTAGAATAACCTGAGAGAGTCTCGGTTCAGGTCTATGCAGGGAAAAGCCGTTCCTTCGGGCGCTAGTGCATGCTTAAGGGCTAGATCGAGGATGGGTTCGGTCTCGGCTGTGCAAGGGCATCCCGAAACCTGGAACAGATCGTGAGGGGTCTGAACCACGGTCAAGGGAGGTTTGAACACAGCTGGGACGAGGAGGAGAGTCGCTTGAGCGTTGGGAATGGAGTGATGATAGAGAGCACTACGTGAGGAACAAGGGTTGTGTGAGTTGCGAGAGGCTGTAGACCTGGTGTAGCTGTCGTGGGGTTGTAGGCTCGTGTCTATTGAGTCCAGCAGGGTTCATTAGGGTCCCTAATGGTGCACCATAAAGTTCGGTTAAGTGTTAGAGAAGCAAGAACCAAAATAGTTAAGATATAAATTTATGTGGGTTTGGTTTGAAAGTTTCTGTACGTGGCTTGTGCAGGAATTATGGGACTCGTTTAAGCTTAGTTTAGGAGGTTCATTAGAGTCCTAATGGTGAGCAATAACGATCAATTAAGTGCTGGAGAAGCTAGGACTAAAACATTTATGAGTTGGGGCCATGTGTTGGAAGATGATTATACAAAGTGGGTGCTGAGAATTCCAGCAGCTCGCTGGCTCCTGATTCGATGGTTTTAGGATCTGGTTTTGGGGTTTTTAAGAGTTTTTAGATGCGTATTAGGTATGGTAAAAAGTTGGGGATAATTCGGTTAAGTTTCGGTTCGATTCGGGTTAAAATCGGGACTCCGGTCCAAGTTTTAAAAAGAATTGGTTAATTTATGAAATGGACTCGAATTTACGTCTAAGAATGATTTTAAATATGTTTTGGGATATTTTTAGGAGTTTGGTAAGTTTCAGAGCAAAATAAGGAGTTTTGGATTTATCCGGGATTTAATCGCCGTACGAAACATTAATTAAAGAATTAATTGAAACGCATAGATTTAAGCTTAATAAAATTATGGAAAATTATATTTAAGTTCAAATAATTATTAGAATTCTAAGTTTTTAATTTGGAAATTTTATGCTAAGGTTTGGTTTAATACGGGATTAAAACGCATTAAGATGTTATATTTAAGGATTAATTTAAAGGTCATCTATTTAAGCCAAATAAAAATATGGGAAAATTCTTGTAGGCTTAAATAATTCTTTGGGACATGTTAGAGTCAATGAAATTAAGAAAAGGTCACAAACGTGAAATTTTACGTCTAAGGGCAAAACGGTCATTTTTGGGGTTTCCAGGGGCAAAATGGACATTTTGCACCCGAGGTGAGATTTTGGTCTTGGCAGCGCCCTGAGCACATCTTATCATGATTTAAATGTTTATGCATCACGTTCATTATTTTTATGTAATTACGATAAATACGTTGCATGCTTGGTTTAAAGGAAAAATTACGTATATGCATGATTTTATTAAGTGATGAATGTGATGACACGTTTTGAAGGAAGTGATTTAGTTGTGACTAATACGATGACACGATGACATGATGATATGATTGGAGATATCGTGAGGGAAAAGCCCCAGAGGGAGCCCGTTTACGGGAGAAGGCCCCAGAAGGAGCCCGACGATCGTATTTCCATTGACATGATATGATGATATGATAGGCCAAGGCCCAGTTGACGGGTGAGAGTGTCGCTGGTGTCCCCGCCGCCCAGTACTGTGGTTATACGTAGATGGATCCATCGACTGACATGATGACATGATGATACGAAAGTCACAGCTAATGAACTGAATTCAATTAAAAAGAAAATGTATACGTATATGATGACATGAAATGACATGATTTTACACGATATGATTTTACACGACACGTATACGTATATGATGACATGAGATGACATGATTTTAATACGATATGATTTTACACGACACGAACGTATATGATGACATGAGATGATATGATTTTACACGATATGATTTTTACACGACACGTTTACGTATATGATGACATGAGATGACATGCTATGATTATTACCATTTTTTTGAAAGGATACGTTTACATATATGATTTTTACTGCTGACACGAATGCTTTTAAGTTCATGAAAAGTTATATTGAGTATGATATTTTTCACTGCTGTGTGCTACGTATATGTACTTGTTATTCCTGGTACAGGTGTGTTGAGTCTTTAGACTCACTAGGCGTGTGTGATGCAGGTGAGCTTTATGATGAGGAGACTGGAGGTGCCGAACTCTGAGTAGTCAGATGTGAAGGCCCTAAAACTCCTTGCTTGAAAATTTGCGGAAAATTAAAAATTTTCTTTTTTAAAAATAACTGAAATTGCCTCGTTCATAATTAAACTGATAAACAAAGTCAAAGTTTAAAATATCGCAGCGGAAGAAAATAAAGTTGCCAAAAATCACAATTTAAAAAAATTCCAACGACTGATAAAAATATTGTTTGAGAATTAAAATAGCAACTGCTGCACTGAGGTCCTCGGGTGCCACTACTGCCGACCCAAGCTGGCTCACCGGTCCCCGCCCTCGGCCCTAGCTGTGACACCCCGATCCTCTTTTAAAATAAATACGCAGCGGAAATAAAATTTTCTCTTTAAAATATACGGAAGGAGTTTCAAAATACATTTCGTCAAATATCTTTACAAAATAAATACATGATCATTTAAATGACATAACAAAAACAAAACATCATTCCTATGATCATGCCAAAATCCTCCTTCCAACGGTGTATGCATATGACCCCGATCTACAGTCAACGTCCCGAGGCACCACTCTGATCTGCATCACATGAAAATAACTGAAATGAGAATAAATCTCAGCAAGTGGAACTCTTATATAACAATGAACAATAACTCTGTAAAACATCTCTTTGAAATCATAAATACCATCAACTCTGAACTGTAAACTCTGAATATCAATAACATAGCAATAGCATAAAAATATGATGGTATTTCTCTTTTGCTCTGGGGATTGATATCAATAGTATCTCTGCTCTGGGGTGCTCGTATCCCAAATCGATATAAATACCGATAACTCTGAGGGATATAAGCCTATAGGCGATGATCATTTAATATTGCATGCAATCTCTGACTATGTATTTATCAATCCGAAAACATTTAAACTCTTCTCTGGTTTTAACAATCACTTTGAACTCTATATATCTCTTTGTATTCCCTTTAATCAATAATGAGACATACAATACCTCCAATACATATAACAATACATACTATGGATCAAATGAAAGGAAATAACACAATAAACTCTTTGAAACACATACATATATAATCATGTGAGAAAAAGGAATGAATTTCCACTTACAAACCACAAAAAACACCTCAACTTAGCTCTTGATCACCACCTACAACAAATAATCCACAAATAACACCAATATCAACTAAATATCCAAGATTACAAGCTAAATAATCCATAAATCCACATAAACAACCAACCTAAACAACTCTTAATTTACAACCTTAACAGAATCGCATCAAAAGCTTACCCAAGCTTCCTAGCACCAAGGAGAACGTCGATCTCAAGTCGAAATTCCAAACAAACGCCTGAATCGAAGATAGGAAAGGAAAGAAATGACTAAAAACCCTAGAAATGAGAGGATTTCGAAATGAAAAGAGGAAAGAATGAAGTCAAATCCATCAAAAAGGTACTATAAATCTCGACCATACCTCTACTGTTCATCACCGCGGGTGCGCCAACACAAAGGCCGCGGGTGCGCTGAGCTTTCGGCAGTCCACAAAATTCCTGAACCACACACACCGCGGGTGCGGCACTGCAAGCACCGCGGGTGCGCTACACACCGCGGGTGCGGTCACTGCATCACCGCGGGTGCGGTGATGCTACGGCCCTCCAACACAAAACTGCACAGTACACCGCGGGGGCACTCCAGTTAAGAGCGCGGGTGCACTCAAGCCACGGCCAAGCACTATTCCCATGCAACTAAAATCGATCCGGAACTCTGAAACGAACAACCAACAACAACTAACACCTCAAGAACAATATACTAAACATACTATAGCCCATAAACACAACTCTAAACCTCTAATCAAATAACTCAAATAACAAACGAAACTTAAATCGTACCGTACACCGGGCTCGGCTATTACACTAGCCTCATCAACACCTACAACAATCAAGTCTAGTGAGCCTAAAGACTCAGCATGCATATATCGCAGGTAACGAATAAAATCTGAAGTAAAATATACATGGGGTAAAATATCATGTCATGAGGCATACTGAAAATGATCTGTAATCATGCTGAAATTAAAATGATCTGAGCAATTATAATACGTGCATAACTGAACTGATAATCATAGTAAAAATATTTGCTCCTTGGAGCCTGTACTGAAATAACTGGTAAAATTTTCTGTTGAGATTATGTTTTACGCCTGTGGCCACTGCACTAAGCTGATCGGTAACTGACTACCGGGGAGCCTGGAACTGAGCTGGCGGTCACTGAAGACCCGATGGTACCAACCTGAACTGAGCGGTCACTGGTGACCTGATGGTACCAACCTGAACTGAGCGGTCACTGGCGACCGTAAAAATAATGCTCCCACATAGTGAATGAACCACAAGCCATATCGCATAAATCTCAAAATAATCATTTTCTGTTTAATGCACGTAATATAATTAAATCGCATACTGAAATATCTTGTATTAAAATCATGTACTTGTGATATTTAAAAATATCTATATGGCTTGATTGAAGGGTGAAAGAAGATATAAACATGCCTTGGTTTGTTTTGACAGAAAACAAACGAAATACTGACGCGGCGCGGTGGAGACGGAGTGCTCTTCACTTTCTCACTTAATTCCTTTAAATTGAGCATGCACCATAATTATTATAATAGCGTAAAAATCGTAAACGTGATACATGAACATTTAAAAATAATATGATTTGTGCTCAGGGCGCTGCTAGGACTAAAATCTCACCCCGGGTACAAAATGACCATTTTGCCCCTGGAAACCCGAAAATTATCGTTTCAACCCTGGGCCTCTAAAATTTACCCGAAGCTCACCAAACTCCTTAAAATATTCCAAAACATTATTAAAAGTATTCCTAGACGTAAATTCGAGCCCCTTTTTCAACTTACCCGATTTGTTTTAAAACTCGAACCGGGGTGCCGGTTTTAACCCGAAACAACTCGAAACTTAATCAAACTTTTTCCCAACTTTTTATCATATTTTAAAAACACTATAAGGCTCTTAAACATGATCAACAGATCCCAATTTCATCGGCAGATAAATTCAGAAAATGCCAAAAGTTTCGGCCTTACTCTATATGGCACCCTATCACCCTCTTCTTCTCCTAACTCAATCTCCTAGCTTACTCGACGGCATCAGACATGGTTCGGCCTCCCCTAGACCAACCTTGGACTTCCCTAGAACCCATGAAATCACGGCTGCCCACCCATGCAAGCCGCAGCCCCACACCAAAAGCCAAACTACCGAGACGCACAAAACGAGCATCACTTCCAAGGAAATAAACTCTCGATCCAACAGCCTACAGCCCCAGCCCCATCTCCCAGTCCTCGAAACCACATCTTGACATCACGCTCAGTGCCTTCCCATTCCAGAACATCAGCCCCTTACATCACAACCAGAACACGCGACTTGGATGCCAACCAAACAAAGTTTTCATGTCAAATGATTTCGAATGTTAATGCATCACACAGATCGAAACTTTTGCATACAAATACATATATTACAGCCTACTATTCGTGTGCATGATGAGAGAAGGAGCATACAAACGTGCCTTGATTAAATAGTTGATGTACAAATGCTCGAAGGGACACGAGGCGGGGAGAAAAGCTTGAGCTTGGAGGAAAAATGGAGCACCGAAACCTTGCTGCTGGAATTCACGAAGGAGGAGAATGATTGGAGGTGGTGTGCGGCTGAGTGGGGGAGTGAATTAGGTTTGGTGGGGTGCTTAGGGAATAATTAGATATTATTTAAATGGTTAACAAGTATATTAATAGGCCTTAACTTGCTAATTAAAATTTTAAAAGAGTTTCAAGCCCAATAAGCTTAAAAGTAGGCCCATTAAATCCAAACACACTCCCGTCAAATATTTCGTGTTTGAAAGTTTTGAAAATAATAGCCGAACCCTTAAAAAGTCCCCCGATTCGCTAAAATTTACGTACCGATTAAAAATAAAATCTTATGTGTAAAAATACTCAAAAATTCCCATTTTTGAAAAATACACTTAAAACTCTCTAAATTAATTTATAAAAATAATTCGTGAAATAAAAATAAATTTCCTGAAAATTCTCTGGTCTCCGATCTTCGATCGAGCGTGAAATGCAACTTAAAATTCTAATGCACGAACTTTTAAAGTGTAATGAAATGAACATGCTATAATACCACTTTTAATTTATCTCAATACTCCATCTCCGGTCCGGCCTCACTTATTTAACTGAAAAAGTAACAATTACTACTGCGTAAAATAAATAAATTTAAAGAAACACAATTTAATACTCATGCAATGAAAAAATCATTTTAATTTAAATCCTAGGAATTATGCATGGTTTATACGTAGTCTAAGTTACGGGACGTTACAATCTCTCCCCCTTAAATTGAATTTCGTCCCCGAAATTCGCTTATCCTTGATAATCACGAAGTTTAAACTTAGTTCTAATATTCCAATATTCCACGCTTCCGCTGCGCTACTCTGATAAAATAATTGTTGTGATGTCCTTACGTTTCTTCAATCCTAATTAAATTGCCTAACAAAATCTCGTTTCTGAATCGCAACTTAAAACGACTTATAGTAACTTAGCTCTATTTTCTATAACCTCGAATTTCAACTTTTCTCAAAATTACCAATATTAGAAATGACAGTCCGAATTTTATTGCGTCTTACTTTTCTTATAGTGTACCCGTGATGTTCATTGATCTCTTACATTTGTATTTATGTATTTCACTCTAAGAAACCTTAGCACCAAAATTTACTGATCGATTCATATCCTCGATTATACGCTTAACTGTTAAACCTTATCTCAATCTCATAATAATATTAGGCTAAGTTTCTTGAATCGAATCTCTATCTTACGGCACTAAAAATATCATGCATAAAAATTTTCTTGAAACTTAAGCGATTTTTGGGTTATTCCACCGCACAGTCCGAGCCAACTCACTGATCCCAGCCTCTCGTCCCCTCATACTCGTCCTCACCTGCATTGATCAAGTTTAGTGAGTTTAAATACTCAACATGTATAAACTGAGAATAACGAATAATACGTAATAAAATTCACATGCATTTTAAAGTAGTACATACGTAACTTAACTTTGAACATACTTATATAACATAGACGTGCCATTGATTCATAAATATTTTCATAAACTTACTTGCATCATAGATAATTAAACATGCATATCATCATTATTTTGTATAGAGATATGTTTCAAAGCAAGTGACACATACATAATGCGTCTGATCAGACTAAACCATAGTACTGGGCTGACAGAGATGTCCACTACCACATACATAAGATCTCATGTCATACTTTACCGGGTAAATTGGTCCCTGGTCATACTTTACCGCTTTCCAATCTTGATCAAAGCTCGGTCATACTTTACCGGGGTGGAGAGGTCCCCGGACACGTTCTCCGGCTTCTAAACCCGTTCATAATTGGTCACAAGACAATTATCATACCTCAAAAATATAAACTATTTTCTTTTGCACGTCGAATTCTATGAACCCCAGTTTTCCTCTCAACTTGAATGCGTATGTGTGTGTGTAGATATGTGTGTGTGGTGAGTTTAAAAGATAATTAGAGGGGGTTAATTAGTTAAATAAAAATACTAACAACTAATTAATATGCTAAATAAAATACTAATCCCCCACTAATTACTAGCACCACTTTTTTTTAATTATAAAATACACATGTGTCAAATTTTCAAGATTTAAAATCCCCAACTATTCAAATTATTATTTTTGAAAAGCTTAAAATCTCAAAATCACCTAATAAATTAAATTAGACTTTGAAATGATAAAACTTTCGTAAAAAATTTAAAATACCAATTTTCTTGACTTGAAATAAAATACCACATTATCATTAATCGCCTAAATCGTCACTAGTCTCTTTTCCTTATCCCGCATCGAATATTAGCCTGAAACATAAAATTCAAGAAAACATTTTAACGTGCATCAAATAAACACGTAATAATTTAAAATAATACAAATCATAAATCATGCATCGTTAAAAATCATTTTAAAATTAAATAAGTAATTTAAAATTTTAAATAAATGCATGGGTTTTACGTATATTGATTTTGGGCTCTACAGGAATGTTGCATGATTAAAGGAGAATCGCCTATGGTTTTCTAACTATACATGGTGAACAAGGGCTCGGTTTGTGCATGGGGGCCTGCGGTTTGGCTAGGGCTTGGGCAAAGGGCTGGGCTGGACGTGGGTCAAGATGGGGAAGAGTCCTATCAGGGCTAGGACTCGAGTCCTGAGGCTAGGGAAGAGTCCACATGAAGAGGAACTCTCCTCCATGCTCGGTTATGACAGTAGGAGCCAAGGGAAGAGTCCATTAGGGTCTAGGGAGGATGGTCAGGGTCCAGGTCAAGAGGTGGTGTAGGGTGGCTCGCTGTGGCTCGACCACAACATGAGGGAGAGGCGCGCGGATCATGTTTTCTGAAGAAAGGCTCATGGCGTTAGTTCAAGGGCTTGGGCTAGGCTTGGTTTGGTCTGAACGTGGTCCGGGGTCGGTGTGGGTCAGGTGTCCTCGGTGGTGGCTTGAGTAGGAGAGTCTTAGTTGGCTAGGAGTCCTAGTAAAGGTAGAAATCTCACGTGTGAACTCGTGTCTGAGTTATAGGGCTTGTGCGCGAGCTAGGGACTGGTTCAAAGGGTCAAGGTTGGTAAGGATGGTACCTAGGTGGATTGGCTAGGGTCTGGCTTGAGGTTGCTCGACCGTGGCTCGAGAAAATAGAGAGATGGCACTGTGGTCTTTGTTAAGGGTCAAACTCTCGAATTTAATGAATAAAATTCGAACCAT
Organism: Primulina eburnea; assembly: GCF_022965805.1. Lineage (NCBI taxonomy): Eukaryota > Viridiplantae > Streptophyta > Magnoliopsida > Lamiales > Gesneriaceae > Primulina > Primulina eburnea. The sequence continues at coordinate 15,562,780 of NC_133111.1, forward strand.
AGGTCCACGGGGGTGGTTCATGGCTCACTAGGACAGTTTAGATAATTAAAAGTCTATATTTAAAGTTTAGGAAGAAAATATTAAGTTTTGAATTAATGTGAGAATTAAACGACTCACGAATATTTAAATAAGAATTTAATGAAAAGTTTCGAATTAAGCTGAATAAAATTATGAAAAACTAGATTTAAGCTTAATAATTATTTGGTATAAGTGCATGTCATTAAAAGCAAGAAAAAGTCAAAATCGAGAATTTTTATGTCTAGAGCCAAAACAGTCATTTTACACTTGGATAATAAGTAAAAGCTTGACAGCGTCCCGAAGGATCAGAACGCATGTTAAAGGATATCTTGCGATGTTTAAAATGAAAATATGAGATTTTATGATTTATGGTAAAGCTATGCAATTTTTACTATAAAATGTTATTTTTGAAAAGTAATGATATAAAATGTTATTTTTGAAAAGTAATGATATTTTACGATTGTTACAGTTAAAATGTTATTTTTTAAATATGGAAAAAATAAGTAGTTTATGATTTAAAAAGGAAAAAGAAAAATATTTTGATCGATGTGAATGACTGTGACAAAAAAGATATGTGGGGGATCCGTTTTAAGAAAGAAAGGTGAACATACAATTTGTAGGGGATTTGTTTTAAGAAAGAATGGTGAACTTACAATTTTGTTGGGATGTCGTGAGGGAAAAGGCCCCACAAGGAGCCCGTTTACGAGAAAAGACCCCAGAGGGAGCCCGACGATCGTATTTTCAGAGCGGAGCCTAGTGTCTGCCTCATGAGCCGTGTGAAGCTGAAGACTGATCAGTCGATCAGAAGATAAAAGCTAGTCACATACAAGGATCAAACTTCACCTAAAATGAAAAAGATGCAAAGCTTTACGATTAAATGATTTTACGATTTTTGATTTATTTATGCTGAAAATCTATTTTAAATAAAAGTATGATTTTTAATGCATGTGATTGTAAATGTATTATTTGTTACTCATGTTTCACTTGGTTTGAATGTTGCAGGATTTGATGGTATGAGGAGGCGCTGACGCTTGAGTGGATCGAGTACGGCAGTACACTCTCGAGGGACTTTTTTTTTCCGCACTAACTTTATATATATTAAGTAGTGGACTTTTCACGTGTTGAGTCTTTAGACTCACTATGTGTGAATGATGCAGACGAGCATATCGATGAGGAGACTGGAGGTGCTAAAGACTCAGTAGACGGGGCTGGATGTGCCCACGCTAACCCCAGGACCCTATTTCTTCCGCACATCATGTTTATGAGATATGAATTATTTGGATATTGATTTTTATACGCTATCGTTTTTATATATTGATTGTTGACAAGAACTTTACACATGTTTCATATTTGATTTATTTTTAAAACATAACCTTGGCGTTGACAATTCGTTATGGATTTTATCTGCATCATTTTACTTGCTAGTTGATTAATAATATTTTAAAAATGTGAATTTTCAGCTGGATTGCATGCATGTATTTAAATATCAATAGAGTAGTAGCCTTTTCAAAAAAAAAGTGAAGCATTGTTTTTCAGTGGTAGATGTTTCAGTATTCTTGGGTTATTAAAGTTCATTCATAATGGCTTTTAAATTGCATTTCGCGCTCGAACGAGGAATGGAGACCGGGGATAATTAAGAAAAAATGTTTTTATTTAATAAATACATAAGAAATTCGATAACTTACATGCATATCGTTCACGTGGACCTTCAGGACGTTACAAGTTTTCTTTGCAATTTCATTCAGACTATTGATTTTGCATAAAGAGATTATCAATAGCTGAAGATAATATGTAACGATCATGGGCCATTAGGCTTCACCAACTGTAGTGACCCGTTCCAGAATCACCTACTAATCAAGAACTAAGCATGCGATTAACTTAATTAAAAACAATCAGAAATAAAGGCGGAAAACTGTCACCAAAAGATAGTTATACAACCCAATCGAAAAATCCAGGACAACTCAACTAAAATGAAATATACGGTACAACCATATCGAATCAAAAAGATACCGAAGAACTAAACCAACCAGCTACTCAACGTCCTCCTCCTCCTCCTCCTGAGCTGTCCAACCTGAGGCCTGCCCCGTGGGAATGGGGTGTCCAAGATAAACAAAACCGAGGACATGAGCGATAAGAACGCCCAGTACAAAAGCATGAGTATGCAAACCTATATGAAATGCACATGCTATGATATGATACAAGGGTAGTCAAGAAACAGGAGTAACAAAGGATCTCAATATGCTCAGTCTAGAGGCGCCAAGTGGATAGTGCCGCGCGGTACTCCTCTGGGTCACTGCATCCACTACAAGAACAGACGTGGACCTAAAATGTCCCGGATCATCGAAGCCCTCCGGACCCGTCGGCCACTGTGTACTCTCGGTGTCCATGCGTCCACAACACAAGACAGGGCTGAGCGGCCCCACAAGATATAGCTTATCTCGAAAGAGATACAGCTCAACAGTAAAGGCTATCTCGAAGGAGATACGGCTCAACATGAAATGCAACATGCATCATACAGCGTGACATAATAGCATGCATCATATGACATATATCAATGCACCACATAATCATGCAACACATATAAGAATGTATACTCGACCAGGATATCTCGGATAGTACTTTCGTACCTCTATCACTGCAATCCTAATCCACTGGAAAACCAGACAAACAGGTCTATTCCAAGCCTTCGTCCGTCGCTAGCCCGCTGATGCCGCTAGCTCCCAACTAGAGCACAGCTCCGCTACAAAGCCAGTAGCTCCCTGCTAGTGCCTGAACCTCGGGAAAGACTAGAAACCTCTCAGAAACGACTAAAACGCTCTGGAACGCTCTGAAATGGCGAGTAAGAAATGAAGCCTCGCGCCTCAATTTATAGCCAATGTTCGGACGATCCGATCCACTTCGGAAGCTCCGATCCGGTACACTTCGGACGATCCGAACCCACTTCGGACGATCCGAACCTTGCATGCGTTCTACGTGTCCAGCCACCTGTCTCGGACGATCCGAACCCTTGCTCGGACGATCCGAATTCTGCATGTCTGCCACGGGTCCAGCCACCTGGCTCGGACGATCCGACATCTGGCTCGGACGATCCGAACCATGATCGGACGATCCGAACCCGGTTCGGTCCTTCCGATCCCACCAAAAATAATTAATCCAATAATTAACTCAAATTAGGAATCGGGATACTACATTCTCCTCCCCTTAAAAAGATTTCGTCCTCGAAATCAGGTTTATAGGATGAACAAAAAGGAGTAACAACATTGTTATTATATCTCAATTGTTGTTGAACACAACTGATCTTTGGATTACAACGGAAAACACACACACACATCCATAGTACAACTACAGTACAACTCAAAAGAGCTCTGGATGCTCCGAATGCATACGACTCTCTAGCTCCCAAGTGGCTTCTTCAGTGCCTCTGCGCTGCCACTGAACTAAGACAAGAGGAATGATCTTATTCCGCAATACCTTGTCTTTGCGATCGAGAATCCGCACTGGTCGTTCCACGTAAGACAAATCCGAATTTAGTTGAACTTCAGAGGGATGCAAGATGTGAGACTCATCTGCTACGTATCGTCTCAACAAAGATACGTGGAATACATCATGAATACTTGATAGGTATGGCGGCAATGCAAGTCTGTAAGCCAAATCTCCCACGCTTTCCAATATTTCAAATGGACCAATAAATCTCGGAGACAGCTTACCCTTGAGACCAAATCTCAAAATCCTGCGAAAAGGCGAAACTCGGAGAAACACTTTCTCACCTGGCTGAAAATAAAGAGGTCGCCGCTTGGTGTTCGCATAACTAGCCTGTCGATCCTGAGCGATCTTAATCCGTTTCTTGATTACTGCAACCTTATCAATAGCCTGCTGGACTAACTCCGGTCCCTCAACATGTCGTTCCCCAACTTCGTCCCAGAATAATGGAGTACGACAACGTCGCCCATACAACGCCTCAAATGGTGCCATACCAATACTACGATGATAGCTGTTGTTGTACACGAACTCAATCAAAGGCAAATGATTCTGCAAAGCGGGTCCGAAATCCATAACACAAGCTCGCATCATATCCTCAAGTGTACGGATAGTCCTCTCTGTCTGACCGTCGGTCTCTGGATGATAAGCCGTACTCAAACTTAGTGAAGTGCCCAATGCTGACTGGAAACTACCCCAAAATCGTGAGGTAAAACGAGGATCTCTGTCACTAACAATACTGACTGGCACTCCATGCAGACGTAAAATCTCTTGAATATACAAGCGAGCCATACGATCGAAAGTGAAATCACGGTTATATGGCAGAAAATGAGCAGACTTGGTGAGTCGATCCACCACTACCCAAATAGCATCACTATTCCTCGAAGACAATGGTAAGTGAGTAATGAAGTCCATCGCGATATGCTCCCACTTCCATTCAGGAATAGGTAAGTTCAGCAATAATCCTCCCGGTCGACGGTGCTCTGCCTTAACCTGCTGACAAACAAGACACTTGGAAACAAACTGATAAACGCTGCGCTTCATCCCTTTCCACCAAAATCGTGTCCTCAAATCTTTATACATCTTATTGCTTCCCGGATGAACACTCAACTTGCTTCGATGGGCCTGAGATAAGATCTCTTCCCTCAAAGTATCATCCTCTGGTACTACAACCCGATTGGACAAACACAGAAAACCATTAGACTGATAATGGAAATTACTATCTCCACCAGCCAACCGAGCTAATCTCTGAGTCTTGAGATCAGACATCTGAGCATCTCGAATCCGAGCGAACAAAATTGGCTCAGATAAAATGGTAGCAACACGAATGCTCTCCATACCTTTCCGATGTTTGAAATTAAATCCCAACGAACAACAATCCTGGATAGTACTAATCATAGCACTAATCTGAAGTGCAGAGGCTCTCACCTTGCGACTAAGAGCATCGGCTGTGAGATTCGCAGAACCTGGATGGTACTTGATCTCGCAGTCATAATCTTTAAGTAGATCCATCCAACGACGTTGTCTCATGTTCAACTCAGCCTGAGTGAACAGATACTTCAGACTCTTATGATCAGTAAAAATTTCAAACTTAACCCCGTACAAATAATGACGCCAGATTTTTAGCGCAAACACAATAGCAGCTAATTCTAGATCATGAATAGGGTACTTCTCCTCGTGGGGTTTTAACTGCCTGGATGCGTAAGCGATCACATGATCATTCTGCGTCAACACACACCCTAAGCCTTGAAAAGAGGCATCGGTGTAAACACTGAAACCATCAGATCCTGATGGTAACGCCAAAACAGGTGCAGAAGTCAGAAGTCGACGAAGCTCTCTGAAACTATCTTCGCACTCAGATGACCACTCAAATGGAACATCCTTCCGAGTAAGTTGCGTCAATGGTCTAGCTACCTGAGAGAAATTCACAATGAAGCGACGATAATACCCTGCCAGACCTAGGAAACTACGGATCTCAGCCACCGTCGTAGGACGTGACCAATTCAGCACTGCCTCAATCTTGCTGGGATCCACAGAAATTCCTTCCTTGGAAATCACATGACCAAGGAATACTACACGATCAATCCAGAACTCGCACTTACTCAGCTTAGCATACAATTGCTTCTCGCGAAGAATCTGCAACACAATCCTCAAGTGCTGGATATGTTCTTCCACACTGTGAGAATAAATCAAGATATCATCGATGAAAACCACAACAAACTGATCCAGAAAATCACGAAAGACTCGGTTCATTAGATCCATGAACACCGCTGGCGCATTCGTCAATCCGAATGGCATAACTAGAAACTCGTAATGCCCATATCGAGTACGAAATGCAGTCTTGGAAATATCATCATCTCTGACTCTCATCTGATGATAACCCGATCGCAAGTCAATCTTGGAGTAAACAGAGGTACCCTGAAGCTGATCGAACAAGTCATCAATACGAGGTAATGGATACTTGTTTTTGATCGTCACACGATTCAGCTGGCGATAATCAATACACAATCGCATCGATCCATCCTTTTTCTTGACAAACAAGACTGGAGCTCCCCAAGGTGAAACACTCGGGCGAATATAACCTTTATCAAGAAGATCCTGCAATTGCTGCTTCAATTCTCTCATCTCTATCGGAGCAAGACGATAGGGGGCACGAGAAATCGGTGCAGTCCCTGGCATTAACTCAATGCCAAATTCCACCTCTCTAACCGGAGGAAAACCAGGAATCTCATCTGGAAAAACATCAGGAAATTCACAAACCACTGGAATATCATCTATACCAACACTACTTGTGGAGGAATCAATCGCATAGATGAGGTAGCCTTCCCCGCCCGCCTCTAAAGCAAGACAGGCTTTCAGAGCAGATACCACTGGCATCGGAGGTCGCGCTCCCTCACCATAGAAAACCAACTAGAGCTCTCAGTCGTACGAAACTGAACAAGCTTCTGGTAACAATCCACGGTAGCTCGGTAGGTAGTCAATAGGTCTATACCTAGAATACAATCAAAATCTTCCATCTCCAGGATCATAAGATTCGCAATCAGTTCGTTACCCTCAAAATCTAAGGAACAACCCATCACTAGACGCTTAGCTAACACTGAATGACCCATCGGGGTAGAAACGGAAAGAATGACGTCTAGAGAAACATACGGTAACTTATGACGCTTAACAAATCGTGCAGAGATGAATGAATGTGATGCTCCGGTATCAATAAGAACAAAAGCAGGAATACCGCATAAACGAAAAGTACCTGCTATGACTCTCTCTGTCTCATCTGCAGCCTGATCCTGGTTCAGCGCAAAAACCTGACCTTGGGCACGAGGTCGAAGATTTGAACTACCCACTGCCTGACCCTGCCTCCTCTGCTGAACAGTCGTCTGAGATCCGGAACCAGATCCTGCTCCACCTCACAACTGAGGACAATTCTTCTTGATATGACCCATCTCTCCACACTGAAAACAAGCTCCCGCGGCTGATCGGCATTGCTCCGATGGATGGTTCTTCCCACAATGCACACAAGAAACCTTCTTCTTACCAAAGCGAAAAACACCGCTAGACCGTGATCCAGATCCAGAAGAAGAAGAACCTGACTTCTTGAAAGACTGAGATCGAGGGCTCAAAGTACTCGGAGGTCTAGAAGAAAGAATAGCCCTACCACGCTGGAGACTGATCTCTGCCTGGCGACACCGGTTCACTAACCCATCATAAGAAGTAGGATTATCACAGACAGTGACTCGATCAAAAATCTCTTGGTTAAGACCCTGAAGGAAATGGTCATACTTGGCCTCAGAACTGCCACTGATATGAGGAGCAAAGGGTAACAACTCGAAAAACTTCTGCTGATATTCATCAACAGACATACTACCCTGCTTAAGGTTCAGGAGCTCAATCGTCTTTGCCTGGCGAAGGGCTGGAGGAAAGTATAGCTGCATGAAAGCCGCACGGAAATCGGCCCAAGTCACCCTACCCTGGGACTGAACTATCGGCGCAGAAGTCGATCGCCACCACTTACGCGCACGGCCCTCGAGAAGAAAACTAAGGGTCTCTATCTTCTGCTCCTCGGTGCACTGGAATGCACGGAAACAGCTCTCCATGCGCTCTAACCAATCCTCAGCATCATCGGGAGTCTCACCGTCGACTAAAGGCTTAGGCCCCATCTGAATGAAACGGTGCAAATCAAAACACCTAGGACCATCCCGACGATGACGATGTTCACGATGACGCCTACGATCGTCCTGGTCACCCCAACGACCTACACTTCCCTGACTACTCTCATCACCAAAATGGTCAGCCATCGCTACAAGATAGAATGGGGAAAATGGTAAAATGGTCAACGAAAATCCCAAAACAGAAATCTATATCCCAAAATCGTAAGCATGCTCTGATACCATAAATGTAGTGACCCGTTCCAGAATCACCTACTAATCAAGAACTAAGCATGCGATTAACTTAATTAAAAACAATCAGAAATAAAGGCGGAAAACTGTCACCAAAAGATAGTTATACAACCCAATCGAAAATCCAGGACAACTCAACTAAAATGAAATATACGGTACAACCATATCGAATCAAAAAGATACCGAAGAACTAAACCAACCAGCTACTCAACGTCCTCCTCCTCCTCCTCCTGAGCTGTCCAACCTGAGGCCTGCCCCGTGGGAATGGGGTGTCCAAGATAAACAAACCGAGGACATGAGCGATAAGAACGCCCAGTACAAAAGCATGAGTATACAAACCTATATGAAATGCACATGCTATGATATGATACAAGGGTAGTCAAGAAACAGGAGTAACAAAGGATCTCAATATGCTCAGTCTAGAGGCGCCAAGTGGATAGTGCCGCGCGGTACTCCTCTGGGTCACTGCATCCACTACAAGAACAGACGTGGACCTAAAATGTCCCGGATCACCGAAGCCCTCTGGACCCGTCGGCCACGGTGTACTCTCGGTGTCCATGCGTCCTGTGGGGACCCGGGCTCTAACTCTATTCTTTTGGGATTTAATTGGATCTTTGTTCGAAAATGTGGGTCAAAATTTTGCTTTTAATTTTAATTCAAATGTATTAACTAAAGCATAACATATCTCGATAGAAATTAAACAACGTAATGTACATACAAGTCTGTTCGTACAACATACACTAGTGTTCACATGACAACTACAAACATAAGTAGTACAAGTGCCATAAGAAACCACTAGTAATCTGCAATGCCCGAGATCTCCACGCTATCATCATCTCTCATCTAGCTCGTGACCCCGATCCTGTCCCACCTGTTGCCATGCACACATACAGACACGACAACAGCCGGATAACTCCGGTGAGAACATATCCCAGTATAAAACATGGATGCATGCAATATAATAAATCATTTACAAATGCATAACATAAATCAAGTAACATGAATATACATCTAAACATGTAGTAGAATACAAATCTGTATTCAACAATTCAAATCTTAACTCGACTCTTTTCTAATCTAGGGATCCCGGTGTGAATAAGACGGTCTGTCACCTACCCAACCACTCGGGGCAACGGTACGTCTTATTCCTAGACTTCGGTCAACTCTGTATCGAGGGTCTACACATATAGCAAATCTGCTCCTATGCGTCGATACACCGAAACGTCTAGTTTTGGCAAGTCTGCCAATCTCTCCTATCTCAGGACTCGAATATAAATCGATAAACAAGGCATTACATAATCAATGTAATAACAATCTAGTATGTGATTTAGGGAAACTCGTATCAAATCTGAATCGAGTTGTGCAATCCCGTGACCACATGAATTATACCTTTCTTGTCGCACTGTCTGTCGAGATATCGAATCAAATGTCAAACCTGTCACCTCAAATCTGAAACGGCAATGTGTAGACACCCAATATCAATCTCTAACTCAAAGCAACATATATGCCAATCAATAATAAATCTCGGTACAAATCTACGGCATAACAGCGTATTCTCGCAATACCGATCAACTCAATCTCAACAAACAATATATACCATAGCCACAACTCATAATCTTCATAATATACTCATCAAAACACAATATAACATGCTCAATTCTTCCAATCAATATCGATATACATGCTGGAAATTCAATATTATAGCCTATGGTATCTGGAAATCAATCCGGTAACGTTTCTACGATGCTTATACTATCAAGAACACATATTCGAACTCAAATCTGAATTTTTCTAACACATGAATTTCGAACCATGCTGAAACTGTACAATACTTACATCCTTAGATAGCTCTTGTTGCAAGGACTCCAAATCCGGTTTCGGAGTTAAATCGAACGAACAAATCGTGCACAAACTAATTTCTAAAGGATGAAAACTTGAAGCTATTCCATGGGGATTCTCGGTTCTTGCTCTGGAACACTTTCTGAAATGAAGACTCAGCAGCTTGTCATATATATATACGTGCCATGTGTCAACACGAAACTCAGAGGTGGCATTTTCGCATGCACACCGCGGGTGCGGCAACTCAAGAGTGCGGGTGCGCTGAGCTCACGGCAAATTCATTTTAAAGTGTGACACTCAGACCGCGGGTGCGGTCCTTACATGACCGCGGGTGCGGTTCTCACACCGCGGGTGCGGTGTCTGTTCGCAAAATTCCACAAATTTCTGTCACCTACACCGCGGGGGCGGGTAGTCTAAGCACCGCAGGTGCAGTGTGGCTTCGGCCATGCCTTCAAATTCTCATTTAAATGTCATGTATTCTTACCTCTATGAGTCTAGCATCAATGGAAACTGATAATTCTCGAGCCTTACATTTCTCCCCCTCTTAGACAAGAGTTCGTCCTCGAACTCATAAGCAAGTAATCATGCAATTATATACAAAACTGTAAAGTCACAATGGGAAGAAAGACTCACATCATAAGAATAACTCGGGATGCCTCTGTCTCATCTCAGACTCTGTCTCCCAAGTTGCTTCCTCGATGCCATGACGACTCCATTGAATCTTCACTAACGGAATAGTCTTCGTCCTGAGCTTCTTTTCTTTCCGATCAAGAATCTGCATCGGTCTTTCAACGTAGTTCAAGGTCTGATCTAGCTCGGCTTCGTCAGGTTGAATGACATGAGAACCATCTGGTATATATTTGCGCAACATCGATACATGAAAAACATCATGTATACCGGATAGTGAAGGAGGAAGAGCAAGTCTGTAAGCTCGATCGCCAATCTTTTCAAGGATTTCATACGGACCGACGTATCTAGGAGACAACTTTTCTCGCTTGCCAAATCTGACAACGCCTCTGAAAAGTGAAATCTTCAAAAATACTCTGTCTCCCTGTTCGAATACTAACGGTCTACGTCTAATATTGGCGTACTTCGCTTGCCTATCCTGTGCCGTCTTCATTCGTTTCTGAATGATCTTCACTTTTTCTGTCATCTCACGAATCATATCAGGCCCTAACTCTGGTACCTCAGAAATATCATCCCAGTACAACGGAGATCTGCACTTCTTTCCATATAAAGCTTCAAACGGTGCCATCTCTATCCTCGTCTGATAGCTGTTGTTGTATGAAAACTCACACAATGGCAATGAATCTTGCCAACTAGTACCAAAATCTAGTACTACAGCTCTCAGCATGTCCTCTAAAGTCTGGATAGTCCGCTCTGACTGTCCGTCGGTCTGGGGATGATAAGCAGTGCTCAGGTGTAGAGTCGTACCTAAAGCTTGCTGCAAGCTGTGCCAAAAGTGAGAAGTGAATCGTGGATCACGATCTGATACTATCGACTTCGGCACACCGTGCAATCTGACGACCTCCTTGACATACAACTCTGCCATCTGATCATGTCGATAGGTCATCCTGTACGGAATAAAGCAAGCTGATTTGGTCAGTCTGTCTATCACTACCCAAATTGCGTCACAGCCCCGCGAAGATCAAGGTAACTTCGTCACGAAGTCCATGGAAATGTGGTCCCATTTCCATTCAGGAACAGACAAACTCTGAAGTAAACCTCCGGGCTTCTTTCTTTCTGCCTTCACCTGCTGGCAATTCAGGCACTTAGACACAAATTCTGCAATGTCTGTCTTCATCTGCTTCCACCAGAATTGTGTCTTCAAGTCATTGTACATCTTCCTGCCTCCAGGATGAATGCTGAACCGACTACAGTGTGCCTCTGACATGATCTGTCGTCTCAAATCTGAAACATCTGGCACCACTAAGCGGTTATTCACATACAGAACAGAATCTCTAACCTGATACTCTGATATATGACCAGCTCTGACCATATCAATCGATCTCTGAATGCTTGGATCAGTTCTCTGCGCTTCTTTGATTCTCATAATCAAGTCTGGCTCAATCTGAATCGCAGCAAGTCGCAACGGTCTACTCTCTATATTAAATGTCAATCCAGACAAGCAACAATCTTTTACTAAACTCGATACACCTACAGTCGACAAGGAAAGAGCACATACCTTTCGACTCAAGGCGTCTGCCGCTGCATTCGACTTTCCTGGATGGTATTTGATCTCGCAATCAAAATCTTTCAGCAGATCAAGCCATCGTCGCTGCCTCATATTCAATTCTGATTGAGAAAAGAGATACTTCAAGCTCTTATGATCGGAATAGATCTCGAATTTCTCGCCATACAGATAATGATGCCAGATCTTCAAGGCAAAGACAATCGCCGCCAATTCAAGATCATGAATCGGGTAACGAGTCTCGTGCGGCTTCAGCTGTCTAGAGGCGTACGCTATCACGTGCCCTCGCTGCATAAGAACACATCCTAACCCTCTGTGAGATGCGTCACAGTATACAACGAACTCACCTGTACCTGCAGGAATCGCCAAGACAGGCGCACTAGTCAGCCTCTTCTTCAGCTCTACAAAACTGGCTTCACAATCTTCGGACCACACAAATGGCATGTTCTTCTGTGTCAATTGGGTGATAGGCTTCGCTATACTGGAGAAATCTCGAATAAAAACGACGATAATACCCGGCTAGACCCATGAAACTGCGTATCTCAGGCACAGAAGTCGGTCTTGGCCAACTGATCACAGCCTCAACTTTACTCGGATCTACCGCAATACCATCTCCAGATATAATATGCCCCAAGAAGACAACCTGTCGCAACCAGAATTCACACTTGGACAGTTTTGGCATACAACCGCTCATTCCTCAAAGTCTTCAATACAATTCTCAGATGATCTGCATGCTCAGTCAAACTCTTCGAATACACCAAAATATCGTCAATGAACACAATCACAAAATCATCTAAATATCTCTGAAAAATGTGGTTCATCAAACCCATAAACACCGCTGGTGCATTCGTCAAACCGAAAGGCATAACAACAACTCGTAATGTCCATACCTGGTCGGAATGCAGTCTTCGGAATATCAACGTCTCTAACTCGGAGCTGATGATACCCTGATCTCAAATCAATCTTCGAGTATACCGAAGATCCCTGTAACTGATCAAACAGATCGTCGATGCGAGCAAAGGATATTTGTTCTTCACTGTTGCCTTGTTCAACTGTCTGTAATCAATACAAGTCGCATCGAACCATCTTTCTTTCTAACGAAAAGCACCGGAGCACCCCAAGGTGATACACTGGGTCTGATATATCCCTTGGACAGAAGATCCTCCAACTGTGCTTTCAACTCTTTCAGTTCAACAGGCGCCATCCTATATGGAGCTCTCGAGATAGGAACACTGCCTGGCACAAGATCAATGCTGAAATCAACCTCTCGAACTGGAGGCAACCCTGGAATCTCATCGAGGAAAACATCTGCAAACTCGCAAACCACTGGCAAATCTGCCAATGCTGGGCTCGACTTCAGTTAATCTACTGAATATACGAGAAATCCCTCTGCTCCTCTCTGAAGCAATCTACTCATAGTCAGAGCAGATACTAAGGGAATCCGAGATCGGAACCCTTGCCGTAG